>NC_056735.1:1840406754-1840706754 GCF_019279795.1 Protopterus annectens
AGCAAATACAGAGTACTACGGGGAAAATAAGGGAGGATTTGAATAACACAAATTAGTTTAGAAGATTGCTGTTAGGTAATTTTTGATAACTCTGGAATGTAAAAACTTTTAGCACAATGACTTGCAACAATAATCTACTGTAATCTAATATGCGGCATTCTGCTGCAGCTGCAAACCCCCCCCAAAACTAATCTCAAAGCAGTACATTTAAATTAATGCAGCAAAACTTATATTCCTCACTTCCTCATACCTCAAACCTCTAAAAGAATAGAGTACCACAGACTCCATACATCAAAATGAACTTTCATAAATCACACTGACAGCAGTAATAGCTGCTATAAATGAAAGTTATGTACTTAACACATCTGGATGAGCAGGTCCATCCTTGTGTAAACAAGACTAAAGCCTCAAGTCTTTAGTCAGTTTGGTATGCAAGACTTTCCCAGGCTACAAGGTCTTTCCATATTTACCCACAATTCCCTGCAAACTAGTTTCCTCTACAGATGTATATTAGTGGATATGATTCAAGAGTAACAAAGGAAATCAATACTAAGAAACTTCCAGACCAAGTTGGCACTAAAGCACAGAAAGGAGGGAGGGTACAGACCTGCTCATCCAGATTTAATGTTATGACACATTTCTCTGGTTCGGTATTAGGAGATCTATCCTCATGGAAAAGAAACCACAGCGTATTGTCCTGGGTGGTCATCATACCCCAAACAGATGTGGCTCCAAAAGGCTACCATGATCTAATGATTGCATCTATATAGCTTTCAACCTCTTGGCACAAACAATCTGGAGAAAGTAAAAAATAATGGGGGTGGGGGGGCAGAGCCCCTAAAATAGGCACACATTTTAAATATTGCTCTTATAAACTTAGAAAGTTGCTAGAATAAAAGGTCTTGTGTTACCATGCATTTCCTGATTGACGAAGTCTGAAACTCAATGACTGATTTAGTGAATTCAGTCCTCACTGATTTACCACAAAAATGTATAAAATTACAAAATTTATGAGGAACAGACCAAAAATAGGAGGCAAAAAATCTAGACATTCTGCAAATATCTGTAACAAAATAGGAGGCAAAAATCTAGACATTCTGCAAATATCTGTACAGTTGAGAGGTAGGTATCTAACTTGTGTTGCCTTGCAAAAAAAAAAAAAGTCAGTGAAGCCCATGTAGCTGCTGCACAAATACCACTGAAGAATGCATTTCTGAAACAAATGCCTGAGAGGTAGCCACTATCCTTGTGGAGCAAGCACAGAAAGCAAAGGTTTATTATATTTCTTATAAAATGCAACACAATCAGTCATCCAAGCTGGATACAATAATTTTTGAAACTATAATCCAATCTATTTTCAGAAGAGTACATAATTGTGAATCTCTCTTTGTAGACTTGGTTCTGTACAATACAAATTGTTTCTGGACATCTCTACAATGCAACAAATATCTTCTGTTAGTGTAAACAGAGAAGAGATGAATCCCATGGAGAGACATAATTTTTGATAGCAGGCTGGATAAGAAAAGTAACGAAGAACAATATTGCAACAATGCAAATTTATTTTATTTTATTTGACATTTGTTAACCTGGTTAGTCCAACTGAGCTAGGAGCCCATTTTCAGTGGAGACTCGAGGAGAAAAACTTCAGTAGAGAAACAATTTAAATGCATTAGCACATTACAGTACATAAGCTACAACACATTTGAGTAGAGAACAAACTTTTTTTTTGTACAAGAATAAAGCTGAGGGTTGTATATAGATCGTACAGCAATCGAATTTTAAAATACAATGATTGTTCTAAGAGATATAATTCTGATATAGAGTAGAGAGAGGAATTTAAAGAAGAGTACAAAAATATGTACATATGATGTAGAGATTGAGCCAGTGAGTGTATCTTTTAGTGAAAGTACGTGTAAAGAGAGAAAAAACTAAGCTATGGTGGAGTGAAATGTCTGTATAATATGAGGGATAATATAAAAGTGTAGCAAGGTAAGGTATGGTGCAGACAGGGGCAGAACTTGGTGTTAGACAAGTGTAGCCCAAGTTCCTTTTTAAAATGTTTTGGGTGGGGAATGGATCTTATATGTAAAGGGAGTGTATTGCTAAGGAATTAGAACTTTGATGAATGAAATGGCAGCAATATGCATTTTAGTGGTGGACTAGTTTAAAGCTGTATCAACTACCTATGAAAGGTGTTGTAGCGCTTCTGGAAACAGAGGTTCAGACAGGTTCAAATTGTTAGAAGTAGCCCATACAGAAACACAGTTTCACTTAATTCACTTTATTCTGCTAGTATTAGGACTTCGTCAAACATAAGAATCTGGACTATTCTGACATGGTATGAGAAATCCCTGGTCAATAATGGTACCAAAAACTGTGCAGGTAGATGTAAGGTCATGAAGGTTTATATGTTGCCAGGCACATGGACAAGGATTTCCTGGTATTTTTCTTCTTTTAACATCTTTATTGAATTACCACTTAAGACATAGTCAAACATATATTTATATAAAAGAAAACAAACCATATTAACATGTTCACAATTACAGTTATACAATCACATATATTCTTTTCTACAATCAATCCAGCATTATATAAATTGCTAATTTTCTGTCTTCGTATAAACCTTCCTCCTCCTGTTAAACACTATTTGGCATGTACTGCTCCCACAATTTCCATTTTTTTTTCTATATAATTTGCCACTACCCTTTTCTAAAAAGATCCCACTTTCAATTCTCTTACTGGTTACAATATTCACTACTTCAGATATAGTTGATTTAGATGGATTTCCATTTTTTTGCAGCCACCAGAATTAAATTTAACAAGGCTTTATTATGCCAGACAATTCAGATCCTGTATCCCAGCTCAAAAAATTGTTTCTCTAGTTGCACCCATTTGCTCACTTAATTCTGAAAGAGTAGCCTGTAGGGAAGTTTTAAACTTTGCCATCTCATTACACTCCCTAAACATACGTTACCAGTTACTCCTTTCTTCCCAATCACAACACCAACATCTATCATCTATCGGAGGAAAAATTATTTGGAGTCTGTCTGGGGTATAAAAATACCTATGCAAATACTTCCAAGCAAAAATCCCAAGTCTTCTAGACTTTGTTGTATATTTGGGAGCCATATATATGTTCTCATACCGTTTCCCAGTGAATTGTTTACCCAATCTCTCTTCTCAGTTCTAACGTCTTCTGATTGATTCATATAGTCATAGTGCAATATTTTATATGCCCCACTAATTATCCCTTTTTAACAGCAGCTTCTGTTCTAGATTCAACTAAAAACTCTACCAGAGCAGGTCTTTCACTTAAGATTCCCCTATTCCTTTCTTTTTGCCTATACTCTGATTAATCCAGGATAGGGAAGGCAGTCTGCAGTCTAAATGTCTTCCTGGCCTCTTCCCATTCCATTACCTTTCCCTTTCTCGTTATTTGCTCACAGTAGCTTGGGCTCCTTTGCCCATTTTCTCCAGTAAATTCCAGCCTCGTCTTGCCTATTGTCTGTACCCCTAAATGCGGTCATCCCTATCGGCAGGATCTCCTTTCTCCATTCTCATGTTGGCCTAGTTCTTAGAATACTTTCTACTACTTTATGAATATAATATTCTGTATGGCTGTTATTCTCCTTAAGGATATGCATCCAGAATCACACACACTCCTTATTTCTTGAATTTTCTCCCTGTTTTATCATCATCCCTTTCCACTTTGGATTACAGCTTTCTGCTTGTTTGTGTATATAAACTAACTGTGTAGCTCGAAAATATCCCTTTAAATCAAGTTAATTCTAAACCACCTTGTTCTATTAGACAATTCAGCATATCCCACATTACCCTTGCCCTCTTCCCCAATCAGATAAAACCTGTCAACACTAAGTAATATCCATAACTTCTCTTCTGGCTGAAAAAATATGCCTGACCTGTAAAAAAAAAAAAAAAAAAAAAAAAAAACTAAAGGAACTAAAATATTTTTCACAGCTTGTATCTTGCTATCCATAAACAAGAGCTTTAAGTTTCTGCCTTTGTATTGCCTTTTGTAAATTTCTTTCCACATTTCCTTACCTGCCAGAACAAAATCCTTTTTAACCCATACTCCTAAATATTTAACTTTATTGTGTTCACACAAATATGGGTATTGCTGAACCAATTCATGTGTGGGCACATACTTTACTGCTATTGCCTTTTTTTATGCTCATTAAATTTTATATTCCAAAAAGACTTGAATCTGAATGTTCCACAACACTGATTTCCTTTGAAGGTTTTATTACGTACAAAAATTACCTGCAAATAAAGCCAACTTTTCTTGATTACCATACCAATTATATCCTTGAATTTTCATGTCCTTTATTTTCTTTGGAAATGCCTCTAAATACAACACAAAGGAGAAAGAGGACACCCCAGCCTGGTTCCTGATTTCAGACGCAACTTATCAGAAATGAACCCTCACACTTAATTTTTTGCCACTGCTCCCTCATATAGCCTCCTACTTAACCTTATTATTGATCAGGGAGTGCAAATGCTTCCATTGCCCTACCCATAACATCCTAGCTTACTCTGCCAAATGTTTTTGCTGCAACAAAACTCACCAACAGCAGCATTATTTTCTTGCATTCCGTTCCTCTTTAGATCATTTTTGTTCCATCGATGTTGTCAAATGCTTGCCTCCCCTCCACAAAATACACTGATCCTTACAGACTGACTTTGGCAACATGCTTTGCCATTCTTTTACCTATTATAGACAAACACTTTATAATTTAAATTGAAACAGGCCTATATGAAGCTGGATCTGATGGATCTTTACTGTCTTTAGGTACTACAAAAACCATAGCTTTCTTCTAGGATGTTGGTGCTTCCCCTGTTATACTGTCAAACAAAACCTTCCAGATCTTTATCACCCCTCTGCTTCCAAACTTTCACAGGAATACCATGTATTTTTGGAGACTTTCCTGCAGATTGATTGTACGTCACCATTCCTATCTCATCTCCTCCTATCTTAAGTGTTAGTTGTTGCGCCTCATCTACCTCTAACCTTGGCATACTTAAGTCTTCCATAAATATTTCCATTTGTGCATTTTCTTAACTTCAATATTCTTTGCTTTGTACAGATTTTTACTAAATTACCAAAATATCTCTAATACATTTACAGGACCTCTGGTTATTTTTCTTTTTATAGGCTCCAGAAGTTTGGCAACAACCCTTTCTACCTTCTGTTCCCTAAGTTGAAGTGCTAAAAGTTTTTGTACTCTGGAGTTATCAAAAAAGTACAGTTGTGTGCACTTACCATAAATGTAGATGCTCGAGTGTATTCACTGTTGCAGTCATCACACTTGGGTTATCTGCCTGCAGGTAGCCCTCAGTAGGCCTGAATACCAGAGACTAAGTATTTCTGCGTTGGTTGCTGTCACTCCAGGACTGACGTCAGGGGTATAAAAACAGGCAGCAGATGCCATTACATCATTTTTTTCTTGCACCAAATGTCAGAAGCTCCCCAAATAGGGAGTTAAGTTATAGTGGGGAAAACACCACCAGCAAAAAGTAAATACCAATACCCCTGAAAGGGTTGTCTGTGTACATCCAAGGTGTGCAATATCCTTTCCCCTTTATTTTAAGGATTAGGGAAGAAAGTTGGAAAATGGATAAATTTCAGGAGGGAAAAAAGTGCAAGGAGTAGGAGTCATCAAGGACAAAGGTAAGAACAGAAATATAACAGTTGCTTGCTCTGAGAGAGAGAGAGACACAAGGGGGCTGGTGGGAGGGAAAACAGGACTGCAACAGTGAATACACTCGAATATCTACATTTATGGTAACTGTACACAACTGTACTATGTTAGTCGTGTTTCAATGTTGCAGTCATCACACTTGGGTAGATTTCCAAAGGTGAAGAAGGGTGGAGGCAGTCAAGAAGAGTTGGGGCTGGCTAGTATGCCTTGCAGGACTGCTGTTGCAAAACTTGTCCTGGATTTGGTAAAGATAGGCAGGTGGTAATGCTTGGTGAAGGTGTGTACAGAACTCCAGGTAGCAGCTTCCAGGATGTCCCTGGTAAGAATTCCCCTGGGGAATGCTGTAGAGGTAGAAGTTGCCCTAGTGGAATGTTTTCTGACCCCCTGATGGGTTGGTTTCCCATGGTGCTTGTAGCAGAAATGGATGCAGTGTGTTATCCATTTGGAAATTGTTTGCTTTGAAATTGCCTTGCCCTCTGCCCCTGGTGCAAAGCTGACTAGACTAGTAACTGGTCAGATTTCCTGAAAGGGCTTAGTCCCACCAAGGTAGAATCTGAGCTGTCTGTGCACGTCCAAGGAGTGCAGGATCCTTTCCCCTTTATTTTGAGGATTAGGGAAGAAAGTTGGCAAATGGATAAATTGGTTGAGAGCTACACCACTTTAGGCATAAAGAAAGGGTTAGTCCTGAGGGAAACCCTGTCAACATGGAAAATAATGAAGGGTTACATAGCCATAAGTGCTTGTAGCTCTGACACTCTTCTAGCTGAAGTGATGGTCAGAAGCAAGGCTGTTTTCCAAGAGAGGAATTTTAACTCTGCTGATGCTGCAGGCTCAAGGGGGGGGGGGGGGTAGTGTGAGTTTTTCCCTCTCAGGAACTGTTTAATAAGAGGGTGAGAGAAGAGAGGTGGCTCAGTGTTGTAATGAGATGAAATGGCAGAGGCATGGATCTTAATGGAAGAGAAGTATAGGCCTCTGTGGAGTAGATCTGCTAAGTAAAACAGCATTAGAGGCAGGGAGAGCAGAGTTGCGTCCTCTCCTTTAGACTGAATCCAGGAGCAGTACCTTTTCCACTTATCAGCATAGGATTTCCTTGTACTGGGTCTTCTGGCTTCAAGAATGACGTCCAGCACCTGCTTGCTTAGGCTGGTTACTGGGGGGGAATTCAAGGAATAAGCCAGGCTGCAAGATTTAGGGTTTGCAGTTGCAAATGCAAGATCTGTCCCCCCTGAGAGAGCAGGGTTGGGTTCTGGTGTAGGTGCCAGGCTGGGCACTGGTGACAGGCTGTGCAGGAGTGGGTACCAGTGCAGGCATGGCCAGTCTGGGGTAATCAGAATTGTCCTTGGTCTGTCCTGTCTTACCTTGAGCAATACTCTTGAGAAAAGGTGAAGAGGGGGAAAGGCATAGCTTGAGAGATTTACCCACTGGAAGAATAGGGCATCCACTTTCCTGGCCCTGCTGTGAGGTGTCCTGGTGCAGAATTGGCTGAGCTGGTGACTGCAGGGGGAGGCAAAGAGATCCACCTCTGGGGTCCCCAATTTCTGAATCAGAAGGTTGAAGGTGCTGGGCTCTAATTGCCACTCGTGTGGGTCTAGGAGATTTCTGCTCAAGTCGTCTGCCAGTGAGTTTTGTTTGCCTGGCAGGTACTGAGCTTGCAGATGGACCTGCATGTCCAAGGCCATGTTCCACAAGGCCATGGCTAGCCTGCAAAGTGGGTAATAGTGGGTTTCCCCCTGCTTGTTGATGTACCACATAACTGTGATGTTGTCTGTTTTTATTAGCAAGTGTCCTGGTGAGAGTAGGGATCTGACAGCTGTCAGAGTGGGCTGCACAGCTAAAATCTCTTTTTGGTTGATGTGCAGATGAAACTGACTTGGGCTCCAGTGGCCCTGAATGCACTTACCATCCATGGAGTGCCCCCCAGGTATAGTCTGATGCATCTGTGGTTAGGGTCTGGGCGGCATGGGGTTGAGTAAAGGGCAGGCCCTTGTTGTGGTTGCATGCTGCTACCAACCAAAGAAACTCTGTCCTTAGACAGGGTATGATAGGAATGACGGTTTCCAGGTCCTGAGAATGTTGGCACCAAAGACTTTTTAAGTACCATTGAAGTTTTCTCATATGGAATTAGCAGGATGCATGAGGCCATGAACCCTAGGGACTGCAGGATTTTCGTTACGGATAGCTGGATTCTGGTGACCATTTGAGTAAAATAGTCTGTCAGATAGGCTTGTTTTCTGGAGTAAGGAATGCCATCTGAGATGCTGTGTCCAAGCTTGCTCCCAGGAATACAATCTTTTGACTGGGGACTAGTTTTGATTTATTTTCATTGATGGTGTACCCCAGGAAGGTTAGAAGGTTGTTTACAAATGTCAGGTGCTGCAACTGCATTTCCTGACTGTCTGCCATAATCAGGCAGTTGTCCAAGTATGGTAAATTTGAATATTTCTCTGTCTGCAGTAAACCATGGCTGGAGCCAGGCATTTTGTGAAGACTCTGGGAGCAGTGGATAAGCCAAAGGGAAGTGCAGAAAACTGATAATGCATAGATCCTGCCCTGAAGCGTAGATATTTCCTGCATGAGTCCCTTATAGGGATGTGCAAATAGGCTTCTTTTAAGTCTAGGGTGACTAACCGGGCATCCTTCGCTAGCATAGGTAGAAGCTGCTGCAGGGTGAGCATTTTGAACTTTGGTACCACCAGGAAGGTGTTGAGAATAGAAAGATCTAGGATTGGGTGCCAAGTGCCCTCTTTTCATGGGTACCAGGAAGAGTCCGGAATAGAATCCTTGACCTGTCTGTTCTGCAGGAACAGGTTGAATTGCTCTTAGAGAGAGCAGGGATTGAACTTGGTTTTGTGCCTCTGCCCACTGGTTTGGAGGAAGGTCTGGGAACCCTTTTGGGGTTGGCAATGAATGGAAATAAAATTTGTACCCCTGGGATACAGTGCTGAGGACCCATTTGTCTTTGGTGATGGAAATCCAGTCTTTTGCATGAAGGGCAAGTTTTCCTCCTAGGGGGCACAAGCAGTTGGGCAGAGGTGGGGAGTGGAGTTGAGAAGTCATTGGGAATTCTTTCCGTAAGGGGTGGCTTAGCACTCCCTGCTTTAAAGGTGGAGGCACTCCATTGCTTAGATCTCTGCATACCTTGAGACTGTAGTCTGGATGGTCTTTTACCCCTGGGTCTAGTTTGAGATGGTCTTGAGGGGGTTGGAAAGGACCAATGTTTCGAGGGGCAATGCCTACTCAATCTAGGAGGCTGTACTTGCAAGAATTCTTTAACTGTCTGCATAGATTTAGCTTTTTCTTCCATCTTTTTAAGAACCTCTTCTGCTTTGGTGCCAAACAGATTGTCCTTGTTCAAAGACCGTCTAATAACTTAAATTTGACATGGTCTGGCAAGGTCTGCTCCTTAAGCCACACATGCCTTCTCAGAATAGAACCAGTGACTGCAGGCCTGCAAGATACTTCAGGGCATCAAAACCACACTGCAATGTATGCTTGCTGGCTTGGCTTGCAGAATGCATAAGCTCTTGCAATTCTTTGTTTTCTGCACAGTTTGTAAAAGTTTCTATTTTTTGCTTAATAAGTTCCATAATATGTTGCTGGTACTTCAGCATATGAAACTGACAATTCAAAGCTCTGATGGTGAGAGTTGCAGAGGTATACACTTTCTTACCCAATCTGTCCAAAGCTCTGGAATCCTTGCCCGAAGGGGTGGTATTCTTAGCTGTAGTAGCTTTGATACCTTTAGGCCCCTGGGAAATGACCTCTGGATTAGCAGTAGGATTTTTGAAAAGGAATTTGTGAGAATCAGGTACTCTGTAGTACCTGTCTGGTTTCCTAGGAGCAGGGGGTAAAGTATCAGGAGTAAGACTGGGTTCCATAAAGACATCATCAACTTCCAGGACTGGGGATATTACTAAAGGCCTATGTTGTGGCAAATCGAGAAATTCTCTGAGTCTCTTTTTGGACTGAGGATAGTCTTGGGATTCCCAATGGAAATGCTCTCAAAGTATGTAAGGTTTTACCAAAACAAAAGTCCTCTGGAGGAGAGGCACATTGATGGATTCCTCTGCATCTGAATCCTCATAAGCAGATAAGGGCATGTCTTCATAATCAGATACCTCAGAATCGTTGGACTCTGTTTGTTGAAGCTGCAGGGGACTGGTCTCTTTCCCCTAATCAGCATAATAAGGTCTTCTGCCATTTTAAGCATTTGATGTTGTGGCAAGGAAGCAAGTGCATGCGCTTTGGTCATTGGTTTTCTAGGTGTAGCACATACTCTTGGCCTTAGAAACTCAGTAGTTTTAGACAGAACTGAAGACGCGAAAAGTCATCAGTTTGTGTCAAACATCGGTAGTGCGAAGAACTTCCTCAGAAGCTGGTGCCTGCTCAGTGGCTCCGGACCCATCCAAGGTAGAGATATCCACAGGTTCCATAGTCGAAGAGTCTTGTGGCATACCAGACTCCGAACAGGTCTCGTTAGAGGCCTGCAAATCTACTAAAGTGGGCATCAGGGGCTGCGAAAGTGCCTCACTGAGTAACGGCAAACTGGCGACTAGCTTAACGGAAGCGCCATCTGCAGCTTTGGACCTGTGCGGTCTGTCTCTGCCTTTATCCTTATGTTTTTTCAGAATATCAGTAGTTGGATGGCTTACCGAAGCCATTTTGGAATATGGAGATCGAGAACAAAAGTATTTAGCGACAATAAGGCCCGACGACAAATGGTTCAGGTGTTGAACAAGGCACAAAACCGACAACGAGGTACGTCATGGTCTGGGCCTAAACAGGTGACGCAGTAAGAATGAAAATCTTGGTGTGGTATTTGCTTTCCACAGGCAAGACAATTGTTAACTTTTTCTGACATCAGTTAGAGCAAGAAAAAAGGATCCCTAACAGGGTACTTAGCTTTAGAAGACTTCAGGATGATTCAATTTGTAAACGGAAAACTCAAGTAGTGGCCGACCAGCACTCATGCGAACTGCTTCTGCTTCGGGCTCCTCGGCAAGAAAGACTGATGTAATGGTGTCGGTTGCCTGTTTTTATTCCCCTGATGATCTGACGTCAGTCCTGGAGCGACAGCAACCGACGCAGAAATACTAAGTCTCTGGTATTTGGGCCGACTGAGGGCTACCTGCAAGCAGATAACCCAAGTGTGATAGTGCAGCAGTGAACATCAGTTGCTAAACAACAATATCTTTCTAAACTCGTACATATTATCCAGATACTCCCTTATTTTCTTAGTGACTTTAGCACTCTAGTGTTGCACCTCATCTTGTTCTGTGAGATTCTCCTTACTCTGCCATACTTTAACCTTTGTCAGCCCCTCTAAATAATTCTTGTCACTTCTCATTACAGCTAAGTACGCCTCCAGGCATTTCTACAGTTACCTCCTACTATGTCGCCAGATTTCAAATATTGCTTGTTCATATCTGCATTAATAATTTCAAAACCATGCTACATACATGGCATCAGAAAGAATATTTTATCTTGAAGCATATATGATGGCAAACACAACAGTATTGATATTTCACCTCTGTCAATGAGTATTTGTTAGAACTGTAAGGTGATAACTTCATTTTTTAAAGGCCCAAGCCACACCCACTGTGAGTTAAAGGTACAGCCAAAAGAGCTGTACTGGGGGGAAGTTAACAATATCTCTTTCTTCCATTTCTACCCTATTCTTTAACTTCATTTCCATTTTATCCTACTCACTAGCTATACCATCTATAGAAATGTCTGTATTTCCTAATGACTCTTCAATAAGTTCCACTACCCATTGCTTAATTCCTCTATTTTTAATGTGAGAAAGCACCACTGTCACATTTCATAGGTTGGTATAGGCCATCAGCCCTAGGGCCTATACAAGCCTAGCCATAACAAATCCCTAGCTATTTCTTCCCACAATATTTATGTCCCCGGACCCCTGTCTAGCAGGGAGACTGACATGATCCCTGGGGTGAATTTTTTATCTCCCATCCAATCGTCAAGGTTCCTTTTGAAGAGGGCCAAAGAGGCATTCTGCTTAACATGTATGGGCAGTCTATTCCAGAGTCTGGGGAGTCTCTGGGTCAGGGACCTATCCCTCCAGCATGCTTTGTTCATTGTGATGACAAGGTTTAGATCCCTGGAGTGTGCGGCTCTGAGGGATTGGGATTTCTTTAAGTGTAGCATGTCCAACAGCTCTGGGTTTGACATGGCATGTTAAGCAGAGATCGCCTCTGAGTAGATAATATGTGACAGAGTATAGCTGGAGTTTTTTTAGATGGTCAGAATAGGGCATCTGCTTAAGGCCTATGATTCTTTACTTAATTTTTAGTTCATTACCAGCATTTTTGTCTTAGTTCCTGTTGGCACATGGTCTGAAACAGTTACTGGATGTGTGTCAAAGCTTTCAGTTAAATTCACATACTCCAGTGAAATATAATTTATGTGTAGTCTAGCCCAGTTATTGTAGCTTGGGGAATAATATGTGCATACACTCCAAGTTCCTACTACTGAATTCACATCTTCCATACCAAATATTCTCAAATTTCTTCAGAAATCTACCCTCCTTTGTTAGATTTTCCCTTCTAGGTCACTCAGATACAATGCTGCAAATCAAGTTCCATTCCTCACCTATAAGAAACATTCCCTGCTGAATACTGATTATTTCTCCCAAATATTTCTTAAGCTCCAGAGTAGCAGTTTTAGGTGGAACAAAAATTCATGCCTGAGTAATCTTCCTCCCCTACTACCACAAATCTACCATTATCTTTTTTTCCCCTCCTCTATCATTATTGGAGCTCATCTAGCAATTACTATAAGTACTCTCCTTTTCCTTGTCTCTTGATATTCTCTGCTGAATATCCATCCTGAAATCCTGTCTTTATCAAATTCCCAAGCTTATTTCTTTCCAAATATGGCTTCTGTAGCATTGCTATTGTCTCTCATTTCTTAATATAACTCAACACTCTCACATTTGTGTCTATATCTGTGAGGCCATTCATGTTCCAAAATAATATGGCTACTATAGCCATTATGATAAAAAAGTTACTATTCCCACTTATTATACATGATAGCTTTTTAAATTTCTATTTGAGATTTTGTGTTACATGCACCCACTAATGTTTGACCGGTTAATCCTCTATACAGTTGTTTCTTGCTATTTGCATTTGAAGCTATGTCACATTTTATAGTACTTTTTTGTTTTAATGAAAACCTTCAAACAAAAAAACAAACATACCCCCAGAACACTTCCATAACCTGTTAAACACAAAACTATGTACATCTTCAAATAATGAAGTTTAAATGTCCTGATAAGAGAACAAGTGTCCCAAACTGACAGCTGTACCAAGAGGTATTATCTAGCATAAATTTAAACTTATCCATACTGAGGCACATGTTACAGCTTGTGCGCCTACTTATACTAACTGCTGTTCATGTCTTATCCTTAATTCCCCTCCCAAATGCGAAAAACAGCTAGTATGCTTTCAGAAAACATTAACTTTTAGCCTTAAGAAAAAGTGCACTGGCTATTTTTAAATGAAACTACACTATAAACTGTTTCAGTAAATATACTGACGTACTTGGATACCAGTTGCTATCTCTTATTCACTTCCAATAATTTCAGACTATTTGTTTACTAAGATGCTTGCCCTTGTACTTTTTAATTTCAAGTTTCTCTTAGCAGACAATGATCAAACCACTCGAGATTTATTGCCTTCACCTGTAGTGAGCTTTTTTCCCCATGAAAAAATGATGTACAACTGCCCTCAGCTGCAGACGTCTCAAATCACACTGAACATTTACTTGCAAAACGAAAATTATTCAGTACATTCTTGGTGCTCGATCTCCAAAGCCCACTTGCTCACACACACACATATACAAATAATTGCTAGTAGATTAAGCCAAGGGCATTAATCCAGACACTTATCCATGCAAAAGCAAAAGAAAACATCTCAACCCTACATATAATCAGTGCACTTTTATAATCCATCCCCTACCCTAACAGCTCAAGATTACAGCTTATTAACTAAAAGAAGAAGTTATGTCTTACCATAACGATCCATGTGAATTGTTCATCTTGCCTTTGTTCTTACACACGGGTTCAGAGCCGATCCTTGGCTCCGAGTCAGCCGCATCACTAGCTCGCATCTTCGAGAAAGTTCAAGGAACAGTAATATCCCATGATCCTCCGGTGCTAACCCTCAGATCTAGTTTGCTATACCAGAAGAATCCCTCTTAGAACTGTGTCTAAAACACTTATAAACAGATACTACAAAGTGTCTGGAACCCTACTGCCAGGTAGAGGATAAAAGATGCCATTACTGTTGTTAATAACATGCCAACCATACCTAGAAAAGGCTGAAAAGGAATCTAGTTGAAAACCGTTCTCCGAGACCGTAGGACGGGGGATGGAGGGGGGGAATGTAAGAACAAAGGCGAGATGAACAATTCACATGGATCGTTATGGTAAGACATAACTTCTTAATGTGAAACTGTTCAATCTCGCCGTTTGTTCTTACACACGGTAGCGCCCCTAGCTCCTTTTTCCCGGTGGCTCAAGGGAGAACATTCCTGAGAACAGTGGAACCAAACGCCCCTGTCCCTGGAACTCTTGTCTAGCTTGTAGTGGGCGATAAAGGTATGTGGTTTTGCCCAACTTGCCGCTGCACAAATGGTATCTAAGGGCAAACGAGCGGTATGGGCTGAAGAGGTAGCAATCGCCTTGTAGAATGAGCTCTGGGTTTGAAAGAGAGTTGCTGTTTGGATTCAGCATATACGAAATTTATGCAATCTGAGAGCCATTTGGATAAAGTAACCTTCGTTACTGCCTGTCCTTTTCTTTGGTCAGCATATGAGACAAATAGTTGATCTGACTTTCTGTGCTCTTTTGTCCTATGTAAGTAAAATCTTAGTTGTCTGTGAACGTCCAACTTGTGCAATGTGTATTCTAGCTTATTGGAATGATTTTTAAAGAAGGTAGGTAGTTCGATAGATTGATTGATGTTCTGAATCGAACAAACCTTCGGAAGGAAGGACGGATTGGTGCACAAGGTTACTCTATCTGGATGAAAAATCATGTACGGGGGTCGGATAGATAGAGCCTGTAACTCTGAAACTCTTCTGGCGGAAGTGATGGCAACCAGGAAAAGTGTTTTCCACAAAAGAAATTTTAACTGAGTTGTGGTAGCTGGTTCAAAAGGGGGCAACATGAGTTGTGACAGCATGAGATTAAGATTCCAAGGTGCTATTGGATTACAAAAGGGGGGACGGAGGTGAAAAGTACCTTTCATGAAGGCTTTACAAAGCCTGTGGGACATAAGAGAACCATCCTCACGGCCAATATTAAAATTGGAAATAACGGCCAGTTGAACCCTTGTAGTGAATGTTGATGCTCCTTCTTGAAAAAGTGAGGTGAGGAAATCTAGTATCTTATGTACTGGGGCCCCGAATGGATCTATACCTTGTTTAGAGGCCCAGTGCACAAAACGGTTCCATTTGCTGGTGTACAATTTTCTTGTAGATGGTTTGTGAGAAATTTGTTGTACTGCAGGAGATAGTAACTCAGACCTGGCTAAGATGGGAAGCGGAGCAGCCAAGCTGTCAGTTTGAGGGACTTGAGGAAGGTGTAAGGAACTCCCGACAAATGTGTCAACAGGTCTGGCTCCGGGTCCAGTATCCATGGTTCCTCCACTTGATGGGATTGAAGGAAGGGAAACCAGATTTGTCGAGGCCAGAATGGGGCTATCAGTATTATGGTCCTGTCCAGACGTTTGGCTTTCAGCAAAAACTGGGAATTAGTAGAACAGGAGGAAAAGCGTAAAGGAGACCCGGGGGCCATTCATATACCAGTGCATCCCTGGGGACACCCCCTGGGGGGGGGGGGTAACAGGGCAAAGTAGCTTCTGCATTTGGCATTCAAAGGGGATGCTAACAGGTCGCAGCAAGGCTGGCCCCCATCTGCGGAAGATCTCTTCCGCCACTTGAGGTTTGAGGGACCACTCGTGAGGGAACAGGATGGCTCTGCTCAACCTGTCCGCGATTACATTGGAAGTCCCCGGGATATGCGTTGCTATCAGAAAGCGTCCAGTGGAATTTGCCCATTGCCAAATTCTGAGGGCCTCTCTGCATAACGGGTAAGATCTGGTTCCCCCTTGCTTGTTTATGTACCAGGCCACTGACATGTTGTCTGTCTGAACTGTCACTGTTCCCCAAGGTAAGGACTTGTGAAAGTGCTGCAACGCTAGAAACACTGCCCTCAGCTCTAGAACATTGATGTGCAGATTGTACTCCAAGTTGGACCATTGACCTTGGACTGTTTGTCCCTGAAAGAATCCCCCCCACCCTATCAGGGAAGCGTCCGTGGTTAGAGTTGCTACCGGACTGGGTAATACAAAGGGTCGTCCTAGTGTTAGCTCTTGACTGTGTATCCACCACAAGAGATCCTTCTTGCAAGAATTCGTGATCAAGATTTCGTGAGACAGTGGAAGTTGTAGATACGACCACTGGGCGAATAGCATCCATTGAAGGATCCTCATGTGCATCCTGCCTAAAGGAACTACAAGAAGGGAGGCTGCCATCAAGCCTAGCACTCTTAATATTTGTTGTGCATGGACTCTCTTGTTGTGAAGGAGCGAAATTTGATGCCTGAGGTCTGATACTCTTGGTGGGGGGAGAGTAACTTGAGCCAGGGAAGTGTCTAGCTGTGCTCCTATAAATAAGATACGCTGTGACGGCGATAAGACAGATTTTCCAAAATTCACCATTATGCCTAGTGAAGAGCAAAGACTGATGGTGTAGTCCCTGGCTTGTAAAAGACGACACTTGGTGGTGGCGGAAACGAGCCAGTCGTCCAGATAAGGAAACACCCGGAATCCGTTTTGTCTCAAGTGAGACGCTACTACTGCCATGCATTTGGTGAACACCCTGGGGGCTGAGGTGAGACCAAAGGGCAGAGCGCGAAACTGGAAATGACTGGCTCCCAGCCGGAAGCGCAAGTGATCTCTGGATGCCCTGGCCATTTTGATATGGTAGTATGCGTCTCTGAGATCTATAGAGCACATTCAGTCGCCCTTTTGCAGAAAAGGGAGGATTGACTGAAGCGTGACCATCCGGAACTTTTCCTTTTTCACAAAGGTATTTAACTTGCTGAGGTCTAAAATTGGCCTCCAGTCCCCTGTTTTCTTTGGAACTAAATAGAACCTTGAGTAAGTTCCAGATCCTATTTGGTCCGCTGAGACTGGTTGGATGACTCTGTTTTCGAGCAACCTTCCTATCTCTATGGTTGCATGGTCTCGCAGACTGGGTAGAACATCTGGGAGTTTTTTGGAGTTTGGTGGTATTTTTATGAAGGGGATGTTGTAGCCTCTGGTAACTATGCTTTTTACCCAGTAATCTGATGCAAGATTTAGCCAGGCCTCTGGGTATAAAGCCAAGCGACCCCCGACTGCATCCAGAGTAGGACAGCCGGGCCTGCACTCAGGAGTGCTGGAAGGGTTTCCCAGAGAAGGTCTCTCTGTCACCCTGATTTTGCGGACCCCCTCTGCCGGCTGGGCGGCGTCTTCCGTTTCTTTCCCCTCCTCTGCCTCTGGAGGGGGCGTCACTTTGGGTGTGTTGAAAAGATCCCCGAGTCTTTCGGAACCACATCTTTCCTCCTCGTTGCCCTTTAGGGTAGGGTCTCGATGGAATGGAAAAACGGACCCCTACGGCAGACAGGGTCTTCCCTTCTTGTTCACACCTCGTGAGAGTCTCCTTTACTTTGGGCCCAAACAAGGAGGCACCATTGAAGGGGGCATTGGCAAAGGAAGACTTAAAGGCTTCCGCAAAGGAGCATAAGCGCAACCAGGATTGTCTTCTCAGGGCAATCGCTGAAGCTGCCGCTCTACTCGATCCTTCGGCTGCGTATGAAATCAGCCTCATGGATGAGTTGACTATGGAATTTAGGGTGTTAAGTTGCGCTGTCACTTTCTCAGTGACAGCAGCATCTGTCTCTCCCTGGAGAGCATCTCCTAATTCCTTAATGAGATCTCTCTGTAAACGCGTGAAATACGTAAGGTAGTTGAGCGATCAGATAGAAAAAGTTGCCGAACTAAATATGTGCTTCCCATACCTGTCCACTGTCCTAGAATCCTTATTAGGAGGATGGACAGAGGAAGATGATTCAGACATCTCTTTCTTAGTGGCCGCCGCCACCACCATAGTGTCTACGGGAACTCCTTTTGTAAGATAGGCTTTATCTTGGGGAGCCGTCATGTATTTATTTGGTTTACGGGGAACTGGTTCCACTGTATCAGGTGTTTCCCAAGCCCTCCGAGCTATAAGCTCCATGAGATCGTCAAAGGGTGGAGTCACCCAGGAGGTAGAAGGTTGAGCCCCAAATGCCTTCAGTAATACCGATTCATCCACAGAAGGGGTAAGGGTTTGCCAGTCACCTCTTTGCTTCAGGATTTCCAAAATGTCTGCAAACGAGACATCCTCAGAGGTAGACCATGGGGACCCTTCTGTTTCATCTAAATCAGTATCAGACGTGAGAGATTCCTGAGGGGAATCTATGTGCCTCCTCTTGCACAGTCGTTTCCTCAGAACATCCTCAGCGGGAGCTTCTGGGGATGCATCCGAGGAACCAGAGTTGCCCTGTGGGGACTTCTGAGGCATTGGGTCTTGACGCTTAGTGGGAACCGAAGGCACAGAAGCATAACGCGGACCTTTTGGGGAAGGAGATGAAGATATCGATGAAGTATGTGTCTGATCAGACAAGACCTTCCTCATGATGTCAAAGGCACCAGTGCCCCGACCCGAAGATCCAACCCGATCCGAAGAAGGGGGTCTTTTCTCCGGAATCGGAACCACGGGCTCCGACACAGAGGACGGATCCGAACTGATCTGAGCCGAGGCACCGAGGGGAAGAGTCGGAACAGACATCTCGGTTCGACTATCCCCCCCGGAACCCAGGAAAGATCTTCGGCTCCGAGACTCTCTGGCTGGTTCTGAAGGAGTCGAGGTCAATGGAGCCGATAGCACTACTGGAGGCTTTGGCACCGAGGGTTCTACAACCATCGGTTCTTCAGCTCCTAACACCGATGACTCGACGGGTCTCGGAGGAGGAAGTGTTGAGGGAACTGGAATAGCTTTGAGTTTCGAAACCAGCTGGGACGAAACCTCGATTAATTTGGACAAGGCCGAGTTCTCCATAAGCTTCTGTACCACTCGGTCCACATCGGAATCGGAAAGTGGCCTCGAAGAATGGGTCGAAGGGATTGAAGCAGTCACCGAGCGAAGGATAGCCGAAGGTGGTACCTCTGATACCGGCTCCAAGACCTGAGCCTCATGCAGAGATAGAGTCTCGACAGCCGGCACCAAAGTCATAGGAGCCGGTGTCCGAATCTGAAAAGAGGTGCTCGGAGCCGATGACTTGGGCTCCGACACTCTTGAAGACTTCGACCCCTTCGAAGACTTAGAAACCAGTTCAGCCTTGTCCAGGGCCTCCTGAAACTCGGGTTTAAGCAGCCCTCTGTCCACCAACTTCCTGCGTCTTTCCATCATGACCCTCCCACTAAAGGAATGACAGATGGAACAGTCTTCCTGCAAGTGGACAGGGCCAAGACAGTAGATGCAGGATGAGTGGTTGTCAGTAATGGACATCTTCTGTCCACACTGACACCTTTTAAAACCACTTTTGGTCTTTTCTGACATCTTACACTCTTAAGAAAAGAAAAAATTTTTTAAATGCAATATATACACTCACACAGCACACTAAGATATATATATATATATATATATATATATATATATATATATATATATATATGAAAAATAGACAGGACAGAAAGTATATATATATTATTATTTTTTTTTTGTTAGTACTGTAAATAGTTACAGAAAAAGAATGGCCTAAGGCCCTTACTAACTTTTTAAATACAACCTGACTACAACTACTTTAAACAACTACTAGATATTAAACCTATCAAATACTATAAAATTTGAAGTAAAAATTTGAAGTAAATATATAGCAAAAACAAGATATAATAAGAAAAATACTACTGGCCCGATCCTCTCGATGTGATCTGCTGCTAGCGGCAAACTAGATCTGAGGGTTAGCACCGGAGGATCATGGGATATTACTGTGCCTCGAGCTTTCTCGAAGATGCGAGCTAGTGATGCGGCCGACTTGGAGCCGAGGATCGGCTCCGAACCCGTGTGTAAGAACAAACGGCGAGATTGAACAATTTCACATCATGCTTTTGCTCAGTCTTCCGTCTCTTTTTACATTGCAATGCCTACATTTGTTAAAACTAAAAAAAAGAAAAAAAACAGTACTTGTTTACTTTAGTAACTTTTGTATCTTTATAACATATAACAATCACGGAAAGTGCTTTACTACATAATGTACAGTTTATATCATGATTGGATGAGTTTTCTTTTATTTTTCTTTTAGTCCCCTTTCAAACATTAATGACGAAGTACGGTATATGCCTTTTAGTCCCCCCCACCCCAAGTTTAACAAAATCAACAACTTTCAAATAACAAATCCTGCAGTAGAATACCAATCCACTTACTTATTTGTGCTTTCATAAAATTGCTACAGTCTGTTTCTTCCAGTTTCTCTGGTACAGCAAAAAATCTCAGGTTTTCTCTGCATGGTCTATCTTCCAAGTCTATTTCTGGAAACAGTTCTTCTTCAGAGGTCTCATTCTGAAAGCCTTTTTTTTTTCATTTCAACCTCTGATTATTGCAGTTTTATCAGTTTATCTGAATAGTGATTTAAAGCTTCTGACATTTTCCCCAGCCTTTTGTTATCCAAGTTGATATACTCCTTTAGTGCTTCACTTATTTTAATCAGTTTTGAGCACATTTGGCTTATTATTTTTCCTCTAAATTACTTGAAGCCATCTCTTATACTGAAGCTAGAGATTGATCTGCTTTTTTGCTCAACAGCTGCAGGATTGTTCTCAGTGTTTTCTATTCACATTTTCTAGCTGATTTCCTAATTTTCTTATTTGCTGACACATCCAGGCTGTGTACTTCCTAGCCAACTAGCCACAGCCAGAAAAATAACTAAATTGCAGGCCTTTCTTCAGGGTTTTCTTTTGTAGTCTGAGGAATTGATTCTGCAAGGGTCTCTCAGTGCAGTGACAGTTTTAACATCTCTGCAGTAGTGTGGGGGGAGGGGACTCTCAGTTCCTTGAACTACAAAAGAAAACACCAAGCAAAGACCTGAAATTTACTTTTCTGGCTGTAGCTAGATAACTTCTAAGTGTAGTGTAAATCAAGGTCTGAGCCAAACATAAATGAGGGTAATTAGAGACAGAAAAGAAGCAGTTCTTTTACAGAAGGCAGTGGCGGATTTAGGCATGGGCGCGGGGCGGCAGCGCCCCTTTTCAACTTTCTTCTTCTCGCCTTTTAAAACTTTCTTTTTTTTTTTTTTTTTTTTGAAAATCGGGTGCATTTCCTGAAGAATCCTGTCACCAATGCGCCAAGTACATCGGAGATGTGATTGGAGGTTGGTGTCAGATGATGATTTTAATAACATAACGGTCCTCCTCCAACTGCATCTCCTCTTGTAATTTAGGCGCGTTGGTGACAGCTGACAGGAATCGTTGGGTAAGCTATTGTCGGAAGACAAGCTCATTCAATTTTAAAATAAAAACTAGATGGGAATCTCACTAAGAAAATTAACACAAGTATCAGTTGTTTTTTTCATTGGTTAGTGTTGTCTCACTATACTTTCTTCAGTTTAGTTGCAGGAACCCAAGCTGGTAGTGTTCAAAAAATTGCCCCTAGGTGTTTGTGCATGTAAAGGAATCTCTGATTTCAAAAGCATCTTTTTGTAACAATCTCTTATATTCAATTGATGGGTTAAGTACTATATTCAAAACACACCAGGCAGTGCTTTGAATCATCATCTTACTGACTGTTAAATGAACATTATTCAGTTGTTTCCGTATATATGCCACAATTTCAAGAATGATGTGTATTTTTCTAGCTTATTTTTGGCTTATTTCTGGTGTTTTTAATTCTATGATGTATGTTACTCGGATATTATGAATGTCTTGTTAAAAGGTACACAGTAATAGTGAGAAACGTTCTGTATTCAGATAACCATATGCTGTAAATATGTGTAAATAATGCCACTGCAAACTTCGATGAGTTTCTTGACTATTTACTGTACGCTTAACTATTATCAGTAATCTTAGCTTCTTTTGAAAAAATTTTACTTGTTGATATTTTCTGTAACTTGATATTGTATTGCTTAATATAAGTTTTTTCTACCACTTCATTGTATTAAGTTAATCTAAGCTTCAACTTGCATTATTAAGTTTTGGGGAGCTTTTCTCCCTGGTCTACTGATGAAAATTTTTTTTCATGGCCCAGTCAGAATGTGTGTGTGTGTGTGTGTGTGTGTGTGTGTGTGTGTGTGTGAGTGAGCTCACTTGCGTGTTTGAGCACTCATACTTTTGTGCCTGCATGCATAGGTTAACTACCAAAGTATGACTTTTTAAGGAGTTCATTCTTTGACTCTTTTTTTTTTTTTTTTTTTCTCCATATTAATTATTTATATTTTATTTACCATTTGTTAACTAATTTAGTCCCACTAGGCTAGTAATCTCTTTTGCCTCACAGCAAGAGGTTCTCCGGTTCGATCCTCGGCTGGGGTGCCTTCTGGGTCTGCATGTCCTCCCTGTGGTCGCGTGGGTTTCCTCCGGTGCTCGGTTTCCTCCCACATCCCAAAGACATGCTGCAGGTGGATTGGACACTCTAAATTGGCCCTAGGTGTGCGTGTGAGTGTGCCTTCTGTGGAAGGTTGGGCGCCGGGCTGGCAACTCGACACCGTAAAACTCCACTGCCATTCAATGTGCGGACAAGGTGATCCGCTGTGGCGAGCCCTAACCGGGAAAAAGCCGAAAGAAGAAGAAGAAGAAGGCTAGTAAGCTCTTGTCATGGGAGACATGAGGTGATATTTATAGTAGTAGGGGAAATTTGTCTAGGGCATCAGGATCGGTGCCATGGGATCTTTTATATACATCTGAGCTGCCACTAAGTCAAGCAAATGGGACCTCAGTTTAACATCTCAAACAAAGGATGGCATGCTGAGGAGTGCAGTAGCCCCTCAATGTTACACTGCATTGTCAGCGATCTACTTCTTCCCTAAACATATTTGTCTTCTAAAAGCTTTTTAAATATCAGACTTTTTCCTGAAAGTGCTAACAAGCTGAGAAAATATTTAAAGTTCAGAAGTTGCATATAAATATAGTAGCTAAATACCTAGCAATCTCTTCCTACATGTAAGCTTTTCCTGGCTAAAACTGCAATGCTGATTAATAAATATGTAAGAAGAACAAGACAAGAAGGAATTAAAGTTAAAAAGACATTTAGAATTGTTTTTCACTGGAAAATAGTGGGAAATGGCAACCTGACATCACCTAACAAGACAACAATCCTAAAAGATGGCATGGGGCAGATCTATGATAGAGAGGCTACATGTTACTACAGACAGAAGAATAGTTATATAAATGAGAGTGTGGGTACTGATTAGCTGTCAGACCTGGTAGTCTTTTCTACTCGAGCTGTATGTGTATATTTGCTACCAGGTTGTAACACACAAAATCAACAAACAGGAACTACACAATGCAACATCATGGTAAAACTTAAAGTTTATTTCTCTGCAACATGTGTTACCAGTTAAGAAAAAAAACAGCCATGTGGTGTCAGGAGCTGCAGGGAGCTGCAAAACAATTATGATGTAAAACTAGAAAAAAGTAGACAGCATAAAATGCAGAATTACAATAAACAAGAGACATATGTATAATTATATGGAGGATGCAGTTATCATTTAAATAAAAGCTTTCTGAGAAAGGGTTCAGTTTCATTGCATGGGACCTCATTGACTTTAATTGATGCCTTAGGACAAGCGAAATCACTGGTGCAGTAAATTTTAGTGGCCATGGTGCTGCACTGCCTTCTTCTGACCTAATTTAGCTAGTGCATATAACCTGGACACTTTCCATCAAATAACTGAATACTTTACAGTTGCTGTTCAGGTGTATACATTTAAAGTATATTATACTCAATTGAAGCAGACATTGCTTTGTGGTTAATGCAAACTTAGTAGTATTTAAGATAAAAGCATATACTTTCAATTATAGCTACTGACATTCTCATTTACTTACTGGATGCAGCTGTGTTTGACAGTTTTTTCCCCTTATATTATTCTCTCTTCCTTTTGTGAGGATTAAAGTCATTTGGTCAAAGGATAACTTAACAATCTGCTGCCGAATTCTGTTATGATAAAATATAAGGTGCAACAGGTGTTCTAAAGCTTAAGATAAAACAACTGTCTAGAATGACTGAACTGCAAGAGACTAGAAAAAAATATTTTTCATTTGTTGACTGGGTTAGTCCCACTATGCAGTTCTAGCCTATCTTCAAGGAAGACCTTAGGTATTTATACTAATAGGGAACGTTTGGGGCAGGGCATTGAGGAACATCCCTTACTGCTTCAATGGGCGCTGTGGGAAGTTCTACATCCACTTGAGCTACTACCAACTTAAGCAGACAGGTCCTTGGTTAAAAATCTCATCAAAAGGATGACACACTTGGGAGTGCAGCAGCAGCACCCTAATGCAGCACTGCTGCATCAGCCCAATCTCCTGGAGTGGGAATAGACTCTACAGCCTTCTAGTCTTCCAAAACCAAAAGGCAACTTTGTTACCTGTTAAGCCACTGACACTTGTTGTGTCTTTCGCTTATCCTGGTTAGTCGCCACAGCTGAACTCCGTCCACTAATGTTTGGTAGGGGATTTTTACTTGCCGAGTTACCAGCCCTGCAACCTTCAACGGCACGCTCATTCATGCATGCCTCCACACAGAAGACGCTCTTAGCTGAGAATCGAGACATCATCTTGTTGTGAGGCGACAACACTATAAGCCACTGACACTAATAAGTTAAATTAAGAAATGCTCAGTCTGAACAATATTCCCTATTTATGGAAAATATCTCACATCATCCCCCTACACAAAGGGGCTTCTCAAAATAAAACTAATTACCATCCCATAGCCATCCTCTCCCCACTAGCTTAAATATTTGAAAAATGTATTCACTCCCAACTACTCAACCACCTCCTCACACACAACCTCCTCTCCCCCATTCAACATGGATTTAGGCCAAAACATAGCACTAGCACTGCCCTATTATCTTTTACAAATACCATCCAAGGTCTCATTAATGATGGCCAAATTGTCTCCTCTATATTCCTTGACATGTCAAAAGCCTTTGACACAGTTTCCCACCAAATCCTACTAAACAAACTGGCATCCCATGGCCTCACCACATCTGCCCTTTCCTGGTTCCATAGTTACCTCTCTGTCAGCACGTCATCAAATGGGAAAACACTCTGTCCCCCCTTCTTCCTATCAATGTAGGAGTACCCCAGGGATCCATTCTTGGCCCCCTACTCTTTATTATTTTTACTAACACCCTCAGCTCTGTAACCCAACTAGCCTCCATAATCCAGTACAACGATAACTCCACGGGTATCTGTTCAGCCTCTACCCCCCCCTCCCCGCCCCCAGGACCTACAAACAAAATGGAAAAATCTTTCCACGATATAGAAAATTACCTCACTAACCATCAACTTATATTAAACCCTAACAAAACCAAGTTAATCATTTTCAATTATAACAAATACAAAACACACCAGTCCCCACTTATGATCCTTTCCACAAACGGAACCAAAATTTAATCCACTAACCAATCCAAACTCCTAGGATTCACTATTGATGAAAGCCTAAGGTTTGATAGCTACATATCCCTCACCATCAAAAAAAGTCCATGCCAAACTAGGCACCCTATATAGAATAAAACCATACCTTACAGAAAGCGCCGGACTAGCCACTGCCCGCACACAACCACTATCCACACTCCTCTACACAACCCACGTTTTTACAAACTTAAGTAAATCAGACCTAAATAACCTAGAATCCTGCCACAACAAAATTGCCAAATTCACTACAGGCCACCTTATAGAACCCACCACTGCTCAGTACTCTCTCAACTTAAATGCTTAGAACTCCCAAACCTTCTAACTCTACAACAACTGCCCATAACCCACAAAATAATTCACCAACCAAATGACTGCCCAAGCAATCACTAACCTGATCCAATCCAACATAAATCCTAGATCACTTAGATCCTCTAATAAACTAATGTTTAAGATTACTCTACCCCACAACACACAAGCCACTGCCCTCTACTCATATAAAATTGCCAAACTCTGGAACAATCTTCCTCAACCTATCGCTAAAAACCCTAGCATTCATGAGTTCAAACAGCTCCTCAAGGTACATCTAGAAAAACACTGTCTCTGCTCCTGTCATACCCCAGGCTAGTCCACCTACTTCTCCCTCCCTCCTACCTAAAACAGCTCTATCCACAGCTACAGTTATTATCTTCTGAATCTAATTTGATCCAACACTCTCTCAGCTGGCGATATTAACATTAATACTGCATGGTCTTACAACTGTTATGGTGACTGCATTTCTTTATCCTGTCAAATTGTAGCACACTGTTCACTACTATTTCATGCTAGTTCCTTCTCAAACTGTGCCATTGTTATACATTTTGTTAAATAATGCTATATTTCTGAATAGCATCTTAAACTGTGCCAAGTTTGTAAATTTTAGATAATTACTGCTATAATTTAAATTACCACTCAGGATGTACATTGTACACTGTAAATACTTTTAATGTTCATCTCTTTGTTTATTCAGTTGGTTTTAATTTGTCTCAACTGTATGTAAGGAGCTTTTATACACATCATCCACAATATCTAACACTGGCGGAATAGCAAGGGGTCTGTGTTGAGGCAATAGTAGGAATTCTCTGAGCCTTTTCTTGGATTCTGAATAATCCTGGCCTTCCCAATGGAAATGCTCCCTCATGATGTGTAAAGTTTCTCCAAAAGAGTAATCCTCTGGTGGAGAGGCTGATGGAATTGATTCCTCAGCATCAGAATCCTCCTAAGGGGGTAAAGAATAACCCACGTCTGAGGATGAATCTGAGGAAATGGACACCTGGTCGGATGAGTCATAGTCTGCATCCTGTCTAGGCCTTTTATCAGGTGGGGGATGGGACCCCCTGATCAGAGTGATTAGGTCTTTGGCCATTTTGAGCATTTGTTTCTTAGGCATGGAGGCCTGTCCTGGAGACTGTATTTGTTTCCTTGTTTTTAAAGGTGGCTTAGACTTAGAAGTGGGTTTTATGCTTAGCTGAGTAGGTCTGAAGACACTCTCTGAAGCAGGGAGTTGCTCATGTACTCCCTCAGCAGGGTCGGTTTCGGTAGTCTGTAAAACTTGTCTGTCCGATGGCCCAGCCATCTCCACTAGGGAGTTGGTGTCCACCTGTGGTTCTGTGGAAGTGGTAAGGCACCTTGCTGTAAACCGGAGAACCGCGACTGGCCTAGAAGAGGCTTTGTCAGTTTTGGGCCTCGGATGTCTGTCTTTGCGCTTTTATGAATTGCGGTCATAGAAAGTTCCAACGGCATGGTATAATTAAATTTTCTGCCAAAGTAATGTCGGGCAAAATCAAACCGACGTTTAATGGTGCGCTTGTTAAACCTAGCACAAAACAAAACAACCAGTGACACCGTGGTCTGGGCCTAGGCATGGGATACAATAAGAATGGAAATCCTTATGAGGTATTTGCTTCCCACAAGAAATACAGTTATTAACTTTTACTGACATTGGTCTGAGGCAAGAAAAAGTTTCTCCAACGGGGTACTTAGCTTTGTAGAAGACTTTGGTTCTGGATTCGGAATGAAAATCTCAGGAGTCGGCCGACCGGCACTTGCGAACTGCTTTTGCTTCAGGCACCGCGCGGCAAGAAAGACTGAAGAAAATGGCGTCGGCTGCATTTTATATACCCCTGTCGCACTGACGTCAGGGAGAAAGTGACAGCAACCAACGCCGGACCAAGACTTTGGAACTCAGGCCGGATGGGGAACCGCCTGACGGCAGGATAACCCAAGTGTAATGACTGCAGCAGTGTAACACGAACATCAATGAGGCCAATAAATCAGCAGTCATCTCCTGAAAACTAAGCAGTAGCCGTGCAAAGAAAATGCAAATGCCAGTCACTCTGTCTGATACCAGGGTCCATTCATCATTTGGACTCCCACATTGCTGTGGGTGGCCAAAAACTGCTTGATTGAAGGGAGCCCAAGTTGTTGGAGCAACTGCCCCCTTTAGTTGTTATCTTGTACATTTAGCCTTCCGTCTCTGTCCTTTCACTGAGCAACATGGTTTTGACATCCTTATCTGGGGACTTGAGGTAAGATAACTGAAAGGATGTAGCCACAATCAGCCTTTTGTATAGGTGAGGAATTGTTCTGACTCCCAGATTAAACCCTGTGCCTACTGTGATGTCAGTAAAGGTGAAAGGGAGCTGAAGCAGAAAATTTTATTGGGTGTAATAATGTTATTGTTTAACCTCATACTGCCTTCACTAAAAGCTCTGTCACATCTGTTTCTTGTAGTAAGTAGAGATGCAAAAGTTCTGACAAGTGCTGGGGCACTAGTGCTTATAGTAGTCCTGTCTCACATTCAAGGGTATATTCAGGCATACTAACTGTTAAATACTGAAACGCGCAGTATCTCTTTATGGCTTTGAGTGGCAAAGTGCAGCAACATCCGCATGTTCTTTAGCAGCAACTGAATCAGTGTTCTAAGTAACATAACCTCTCAAGTGTTCTTGGTTTTGCCTGTAAATTTTGGGTTGTACCTCATAAATTTGAGAATGTGTGGCAGAATGAGTGAGGGTTATAGTCAATACATAATTCAAATCATTACAGTTACAGACTTATAAATTCTAATGTCCTATCACCTTTCTAAGTGAATATTAATTAGAGTTGCCACCTTTTTAAATGCACAAAGTAGAAATGTGAGATTTTGCAGGACAAATAATACGTATGGTTAGTGCAAAAGAGAGAACTTCATTTTTTTTGCCAAAATAAACACTTATTTTTGCAGAGCTTGATGCTTATGCTGTTTCATATAACATTTATGTGTTTCAGATACAACAAAATTGTATTTGCAACTATTAAAGAAAACTTAGGAATTTTATTTGTTAGAAAATCTCTGGACATTTTGCCATTTTTTTTTCACAGGGACAATAATGTAGTGAAATAAATACACTTTTTTATTAAGAATTTTTTGGAAACTACATGACTCAACGAGCTCATAACAAAACTGTCTAAAACACATTGGTGTCTCGTTGCTATGATGATGCTCCTGTGTAGGGAAGTCACTTAGAATGGTCCATTTAGTTTAAGGATATGTGGGGGTGTTCTGTATTTAGGCTGTGTTCCCTTATGGATATTGTTTTGTCCTCTCTGTTTATAACTTGGTTTAATCTACAAAGTCTACCTGCCTGCTTGATGGCTGCCATTTTGGAAGGAATGGAGCTGACAGCAAACAAATTGATCTTAAATGTATTTGTTTTGTGGACTACTCTATGTATGAGAAGGGCACACTGAGTTTAAAACTTTAGGGAAAGTTTGTTGTATTGGATTAGTATCTACATAATTACCATCAAAACTTCAACTTTTCTAAATACTTTTCTTGCAGAGTATGTGTAGTGAGTTTGTAAAATGTGGGGCATGAATGAATATATAAACTGTGTCAAATGCGTATTCCTGAAGAGCTTTGTGCAAAGATGTCTGTTTTATGGGGGATGCAAAAGAGTTGCAACATCTAATCCCATGTGGTACATAGTTTATACCTTGTACGCTTTTGGAATAAATACATCTTGTTGTGCAAAATAATGTGTTGACTTTATTATACAGTAAAAGTCTGAAAACTGTAAAGTAGTATTTTTTTTTTTAATTTAAATGTTTATGTTGGCTTGAGAAGTTTTATCCACTTTTGTTCATGCAGTTAAAACTAATGCAGACATGCTTGATGAATGAGTGATAAAAGGTGAAAAAAAGGTTGCCTCTAAATTGTAGCAGAAGGACCAAATCATTCATTATGACTTTTAAATATTCAGAGGAGGCTTGCATGCCATGGAAACTTTTTGATTCATTCAAGATGTACATGTTTTTGTTACATAATTAAATCATTCCTTTAAAAAAAATGATTGTTTAATTGTGCGGATTTCTGAAATCAACTATATGAACTCTAATTTCTTTATTGTTACTATATTCTTATAGTTATTGCAAAATAATTTAGATGTACATTGGGGAAAAAAGGGATTCTGACTTTTGTAAATTCTACCAGACCTATCTTTCAGGGTGCTTGTTTACGGAGATATGGAAATACTGCTTATCTTAATTATTAGGTTATGTCACATGTTTGAGTAAACTGTGCTATATTTGGAGTCATTTTTAGCACTCAACTTTTTTATAAACTTTGTTTCTGAGTGATACCATCCTACACTCCTAGTTAAGTTGGAAGTTATGATGTTAGGTTCCAGATTTTTGGTTGGATAGATTTGCTTTCCAAGACCCTTATCTATATTTTTGATGTCTGCAGGTTGAGAGGTATGGTGACCTCAGTTTATGTATGCTTCACGCGTTGGTGAGATGAAAGGAGTTTGGTAATTGGCTAGCATGTAGCAGATTATCTTATTTACATACAGTACATGGAGTATTTCTAGGCCATTATTTTGCTATATAAGCCTAGATATGATGGAGTTCTGGGGAAATATAGACAACCCTCCACCAGCCACAAGGACTTTCAAAAGTAGAAGGCATTGAAGTTAAGTAGGAAAGGTGTGTTCTTAGCACATAGGATAACATCATATGACTCCTAGCTAATCTGTAAATGTGACAGTCACTATAAATACCTTTTATCCCCTGTCAAATGTGGTGAAAAGTTTGAATGTGAAAAAAGTGATATTGATATTGGTGTAAAAGCCACTAAGCAAACAAGGAGAATCCGCAACATGCACACATCCCAGCTACAGTGGTACCACCTAATCTGCAGTAGGGATTTTGTCTATAGTGGCTAATTTATGAGTAAATTCCTCAGCTCTGTGAATGTTTGCAGTTACTTCAGGGTGTCCTATTGCCTCTGAGTGTAGAAGGATAAAACACAGCCTATCCACTACCCCAGCTGTCTACTACATTGGTTTACTGTACTACAGTTATATTTGGTATCTTAAGATACCTTTTAGTGTTAATTATGAGCAGGAACTTTGTATTAAGAGATCATCCATAAATTTATCGGTCAACTGAATGTATATTGCCTTCTTTTTACACGTCAGAGCATCTTAAGGTGATCTTTATACCACCCCCCCCCAAAAAAAGTGTCCCATTTTCTCACTCCCACCCTGGTAGTTGACTGACCAGACTGCGCCCCCCCTTTCACAGATTCCTGGATCCGCCACTGGAAGGTAAAGAAAATAACAGTGACCCTCCCAAATCCCATTATATGTCAATGGCATGAGAATTTGCTGGATTGTACTCTACCACTTAAATTCAGTGTTGATTTGAAACCCAAAGTGTATATGCTTTCACTAAGCTTGTGAGAAGTAAGGGATTTCAAATTAGCATTTTTCCTCATTCTATGCACTAACTGACGATAACGACCTTACTGTATTACCTCAGTTACAGCTGAGCAGTATAGGTAAACACTTCAGCATAACTTAATTAGACTCTGCAAACGTTGTGTTGCAAGCTTGTCTCCACTCTCAAATACCCAGCTGTCTAGAGGTTGGCTGTATTGTTCAAGCTCCCCTAAGATAGCAACTTACTTGGAACCTCTGTACTGATTTCTCCTACTAGCCAACGAAGAGAAAACGCTCTTAAATAGCGTATCCTGCATCAGTGCCGCCTTGTACAGTTTTAGCCAGAATCAAGCACTGATACGCTCCCTTATCGCATGCCACTTGATCCATTACCGACTAGAAGTTTGAGACCGTATCTCTGTCTCTAGAATTGTTTACCATTAACCTGGTTTGCTCCTGCATCCCAATGCACACATCTGTATTTGAAAATATATTACAAAGTATGTAATGCAGTATTCAGTTGCTGCCTTCTTTACTGAAATATTGTTGAAGATAAAGTTACATAGGCTTAATGCTGTAAAGCCAGTCCTTTATTTTTTTAGCTAAATACTGATAGCTTGAATAACTGTTCTCTTAGTAACTATTTGACATACTGCCATATAAAGTTAATAGAATACTGCAAATTCTGCTGTACATTTAATGAAATGTCTTAATTTTTGACTGCATGCTCTGTAGCTAACATACTTTTTTCCTCACTTTCTCCTTTCTCTCTCTCCCCCTGCCTGTAACAGCCTTCTGTTTGCTACACCTCCCTACCTGCTGACCTGAATATACCCAACTGGACGCCCAAGAAACATAACCTGTCCTACGTGTTAGCTCTCCAGCTCCTTGGGAGACCTTACTCTGAGACAGTTAAGAAGTATGTCATGCTACGACTTATAAACAATCTGTATTAAACTTAAAGCATATTTTTTTTTCTTCTTTACAGTGACGATAGCCTCCTAGTTAAGTCTGCCAGCAAACAACCCCCCCCCCTCTCATCTGGCTTTTTTCACTCAAAATTAATTGTTCCTCTTGGTCCATACCTTCTCTATATCGTAGTAATCTCATCCTCCCCCTCCCTGGCCTTACACACTTTTAGGAAATCATTGTTACTGTAATCCAGAGACTGCCCACCAGGTGGCGCCCTACATTAGTCCCTGTAAACCTATCCTTTCTCACTTACTACCAACTCCCTCTCCAACCTTCTCTTGACTGACCAAGTCTTCCTCTCCCCCTGAACTTATCCATCTTTATTCACTCTTTACTCCCCATACATATACACCTCTCCCAGCACCATAACATTTCCCCATACTGTATAACTCACAGACTTGCCTGCATATCTTCTTTCCTTACTGATTGTCATCCTGACAAACTACTGTGGTGCCTCGGTTATTCTCCTGTCTTCTGCTGTCTTCATCTCTCTTTGCCTTAACTGATAATCCCCTGTCATTTAATCCATCCACCTCTCCATTCCCCCTACTCCCCTACTTCATTCCCCTTTACTTCTATATACACTATCCGACTATATCCTTGTTCCCTGTACTTACCTGTCTGCAAACCTCACTCCACTGATAGGTTCTCGATCTTCCCTTGCTTTCCTTGGCTCTACCCGCTCCGTTCGCCCTGCGGGCTCACTCCGCTCCCCATACCCTACCCCCAATTCCCACCCACTCCCAGCACCTCTACCTTTATTCCTCACAAACCACACCCACTTATCCAATTACCCAATCATTCTCCATTCCTTCAACACACCCATTCTCTTATCCCGCCCACTTTAATCTTAAACTACCCCACCTATCCAAATACCTTCAATTACTCTATTAACAAACAACCTTTAACTACTACCATATCAAACACTACTCTACTCCCCACTCCATTCTCTAAAATAAAATCCCTACCAGCTTCACAACACATACAATCACTATATAATTCACAAATTGTTTTAGTAATCTACTTAACTCACCTCATCTCATAATGCTTTCTAAACCTTTACTCATCTCCCTTCTACTACTACTACTCCTACAGTTTTCCTTTATTCTCTGCCTCACCCAACTCACTAATATCTACCACTCACAATCCTTCCATATAACTAACCATCTTATCTCATCTCTCCAACACTCATACACCCCAATTTCTCCACACCTATATCCCATAAAAAAACATCTACTTTTTCCATACAAACTTCTAACCTCACATAGACATTATACCCCCATAGTAACTAGCAAATCTTCCACAATCATAAGGGAGCCCAATGTACACTCTAAACTTTCCAATAACCTCTCTAACTATATCCTACATCTAATTACCACCCTATTATCTGGAGATATCCATCCTAACCCAGGTCCACTCACCTCAACAACTATGAACAAGTCCATACTACTTACCTCTTTAAACTCCCAAAGCATAGTCAACAAAATCCCAAACCTGCATGCCTGGCTCACACACAATAAACCTGACATCCTATCCATCTCAGAAACATGGTTAAAACCTCACATAAAAGACTCTGAAATTATCCCACCCAAATATTCTATCATTAGAAAAGACAGATCTCATAAAAAAGGGGGCGGTGTAGCTCTCCTATACTTATCCTCACTATCAGTTACTCCCTATAATAAACCCACTCCCCACTTTAAAAATGCCGAGTTACTACTAACATTACTCCAAATCAACAAACACAAGCATATATGTATAGCCTCCCTCTACATTCCCCCAGGTGACAATATTTCAACACTTGAAGACATTCTCTCCTGGCTCTCCACCAACATTAGTAATGAAACAATAATCTTAGGAGACATGAATATCAATTGGGCCTCCATTCAGTCTCCCTCTAACCCACTTAACATTAACCTCTACAACTTCTCTCAGCTTATCAACTCTGTAACCCGCCTCAAAAACCTCTCCAGTGGCACTACCCTAGACTGGATCTTAGTCTCTCACCCTCATTATTACTCTGACAGGGGTACTCTCCCCGATCCTCTTAGTGACCACTTACCCACCTTTATACACCGACTACCCTTACCCCTTCATCGTACTCATAACTTTATTACCACATGTAACCACAAAAACTTTGACCCAACAGCTTTTTCTAACTCTCTAAAAGCAATAAATTGGAACAGCCTAAAACACTTCCTCTAGATAATGCAGTTGCCCATTTCAGCACAACCTTCTTACACCTCCTAGACCACCACGCTCCCCTAAGAACAAAAAGAATAAAGACCAAAACTGCCCCTTGGCTTACCAAAAATACACTTGCTACAATGCGACACAGACAAACTCTGGACTCAATACCAAAAAAATAGGACCCCCCTCATCCATAATGAATATAAAACACTTCGAAATAAAGTAAAAAAGCTCATCATCACTGACCGACAAAACTACTTCTCCTCACTCCAAAACAACAATAAAACAAACCCTCAGAAATTCTGGAAAGGCATCTCCACTCTCCTACATCCCAGTAAACCAGACACCACCACCCCAGACCTGAATGCTTCCGATACAGACTTGGCTACTCAATTTAACTGTTTTTTTATTGACTCTATATCCAAATTAACCTCTTCCTTCTCTAACACTACTACTCTTTCCCATTTACCCCCACCCTTGTCTACTTACCCTCCACCATTAACCACTAGTGCACCCCTTCTACCATCCTCCAACTCTACACCCTCCTCCTCTTACTCCACTCTCCCTCCCTCATCAACCCTACCCCTAGATACCCCCACCTCCCACTCCCCACCTTTCTCTTTAAAACCCATACCCACATCTACCATAAAAAAACTCCTTCTAAAACTGAAACCTGGTTCAAATGCTCCTGATAATATTCCTCCACAATTCCTGAGCATAGCTGCCGAAGCAATTGCCTACCCCATTAGTATTTTAATAAACCGCTCCATCCAAGAAAGCATAGTACCCCTAATTTGGAAAAAAGCCTATTTCACACCCCTGCATAAAGGAGGCAACAACAACAGCGTGACTAATTTCCGGCCCATCGCTATCCTGTCTCCCCATCTCTAAACTCCTTGAAAAGTACATCCAATTACAACTCCTACCATATCTCATTGATAACCACCTACTAACTCCCACACAACATGGTTTCAGACCAGGCCACAGTACTATGACAGCCTTCCTCTCCTTCCTGGAAACTGTAAACAAAGCCCGAGACTCAGGTCATACTGTTTCTTCCCTTTTTCTGGATCTCTCCAAGGCCTTCAACACTATCTCCCACAACCTTCTTCTATCTAAACTCTCTAAGCTTAACCTATCTCCTTCCTCTCTGAACTGGTTCTCTAGCTACTTATCCAACAGATATCAAGCAGTAAAATGGAAAAAGGCAACCTCCTCATTCCTTAATACCCCAACTGGAGTTCCTCAAGGTTCCATATTGGGTCCCCTTCTCTTTAATATATTTATTAATGACTTCCGCAACTCTATCCCTTTCTCTAATATCATTCAATATGCAGATGACTCTACCATTATTTGCTCAGCCACTTCTATCCCCACACTTCAAAAGCTAACTCAAGATGCTTTTTCTTCCACTGAACAATGGATGGAAAAAAATCACTTAGCACTCAATGCTTCTAAAACCAAATTAATGGTATTTACTCCCTCTAAAGTCACCCCTTTCAACAAAAACACATTTTGTATTACTAGTCAAAACAACACAACCCTGGAACTGGTATCAGAGACCAAGCTACTTGGCATCCAAATTGACAATCAGCTTAAATTTAACTCCCACATACAACTAAATATAAAAAAAACCCATCAAAAACTAGGCATGCTTTATCGACAAAATCAGTATCTTACACCCACCACTAAACTCACCCTCTCTACATCTTTTCTCATCCCCTCCCTCCTCTATGGTGCCCCACTCCTAAATAATCTACAATCCTCTCTGAAAACTCAACTATCTTGTTGCTACAACAAAATCGCCAAGTTCGCCACTAGCCATAAGTCTTCCACTCACCACTGTTCCTCTCTTCACAAACTAAAATCGCTAGATCTACCCAATCAGCTTATCTATACCCAGCTCACTCTAGCACATAAGCTCATTCTCAACCCCTCACTCTGTCCCTCCCTTTCCTCTGCATTTAAAATGCACCTACCTGACAGAGTGCTAAGGTCTAACAACCAAAATCTTCTAGAAGTATACAAACCAGCTCGTCCCCCAGGCAAACACCTCCTATCCTTTAGTCTAGCACGACTCTGGAACTCCCTACCACCATCCATTCGTACTACCCCTAGCTACTCTAACTTCAAAAAAACTCTCCACTCACATCTAGTAACCCAATGGGAATGCTCCTGCTGCCACCCTACATAACTTACTCTGCAAACTTTCATCTTCTCTTCCCTTCAATAGCATTCTTCCTTTTCATATACTCTTGTAAATCAATTTCTAAATGTATGTAATTCTTACCCACACCTCTCTCTGCAAGTTTACCACATGTATTATCGATCCTGTATATGTCTACTAATTATTCCCATAATATTCTGTATTATCTGTTCATTCACCACTAACCTAGACTGTTAGTAATATTTGTCCTTGTCTAAATTTCTGTAGTATACTTTCAATCTATGACATATAGTAATTTTAATAGTTTATGGTCCCTCTATTTTATAACACATGTAAGCTTATAATCTACACCATATAGTAACCTTGATTTGTTTATGAAGCTTTTCTCCCTAGGTCAAATTCCTGTTGTATATTTTCAATCTATGACATATAGTAATGTTAATAGTCTTTGGTCTGCTCTATTTTATAACTCATGTAATCTTATAATCTACATCATATTGTAACCTTGATTTTTATGGAGCTTTTCTCCCCAGGACTCCATTGAAAACGGGTTCACTTTGGCCCAATGGACTATCCTGGTAAACCAACTGCAAATAAATAAATAAATTCAAGGTTACTTCCTTATGTCTGGCATGAGTCATACAAAGTATTATGAGAAAGAGAAAAGCCGGAGGTAGTACAAGATCACACTGATAACATCAAGCCCCATTGGTAGCCATGTTGGGGAAAACAGGCTAAAATTACAAATAAAGCACTTAGGGTGAATTTGAAGTTAAAATAGGTCAGGAAACAGAGTAAAAAAAAAAACATTTTTTTTTAGTTCTAGGGTGGCGTTTTCCTTTAAGCTGCTAATCAGTGTGCAGCCATCTTGGAAACACCCAGCAAACCAAAATCACTGAGGACAAATCTGGTTTATGAGAATGACTTTGGACTTACTCTACTTAGCTTTCTGTATGAATTTCTGAATGGGGGAAATGGACAGTTCTGGTTGTGTAGACAGAGAAAGCCCTAACTACAAATCCAGGTGACCGTGGTGCAGGCCTGAGACTAGAGCAATTGCTGGAGCCATGATAAGACATCTTCATTGACCATGCTTCATTATCTCCCCACACTACATTAGCAGCTTAAGCACAAAGAGGGGGTAGGGCCTATGACAACTCTTCAAGCCACATAATTGCCCATCCCCAGAGCAAGACAAAAGGACTGTGGATTCCTCTTGTGTACAGACTCTCCCAAAAAAGGAGACCCTCCCAGTATGGGTCATGGGGAGGGGGCTGACAGTGTTTAGGGATGATAAGGAAGCTGGCAGTCAAGAAGAATGAGGTTTACTGGCAGATGGCAAAAGGATAATAAAGTGGTAAAATGTAAAATAGCTCTACAGGCCACTTCTGGATGCCAGTATTGCTTGGGATATTCCTGCAGAGGATGGATGAGGGAAAAAGATGCAGTTGACATTGCTTGGAGATGCAAAATGGTTGCAGCAAGGTCTCTTTCAGTTATATAAGACCTTTCCCGATACTGATTAGTGGACAGATCACATGTGAATCAGCAAGCAGCAATGAAACCTGCCTGCTAAACTAACCTCCCCAAGAATGTTGCTAGCAAGCAGAAACTGGTTGTTTAGCAGGTGCTTTTGAAGTGTTTGGTTTTGTGCCATTATTTCCTGAGGAACCAAATTCCATTTATTTACTACAAGTACCAATTTTGAATCTCTATACTGATTGCATGTTTTTTTTTTGTGTGTTTGCATAAGGTTTTGATTATGGGATATTAAATTTCTAGTTGGGATATATTTTTGCATTTAGTTTAATACAGTAAGACGTGTCAGGTTTCTATAATGTGCTGTGTACTATTTTGCATTATGACAAAGTCAGAACCTTGTTTTATTGTTCGTAATTTAAAGTTCACATAAATATACAGTGATGAGCACTAGTCTGTTGATTTAACACTAGCTTTATGGTTTTGTTTTAGTTGAGTTAGATGATTTACATGGATGTTGAGACTAATAAGACACATGCAATACAGGGTAGGAGGAAGGATTGTGCAGTTAATAGAGCTTAATTGGGGAAACATTGCTTACATTTTTATAAGGACTCAGACACTGCCTTGGGGAGCACCAGAGGAGATATTAATGCACTATCCTCAGTACTTCATATGAATTTGAAACAAACTACTGTGCAAGAAGTTTATTAGCCATGTTAGGCAGATGGTTCTGAAGCTAACAAAAGTTAAATACTTTTCGAGATGTGCATGAATTACCAAATCAAAAGCTTCTCTGAGATTAATAAAGGAGGTACCAGTTAAAAGTCCCCTGTCAGAGTTGAAGTAGATAGTACTGGTGGCTAGGAGAAATGTTGTGGTATTGCAGCTACGTCAAAAAAACATGTTGCATTGGTGAAACAATTCATCTATCCTGAATAAACTGAATTATCTGCTTGCAAGGTATGTTCTTTGGAATTTCAACTTAGAAGAAAGTGTAGCAATGGGACAACATTGGTTCACCTGATTGGGATAGGAGGATTTAGGGATATAATTGTTGCCTCTCCATTCAGTAGTTAGAAATTGACTGAGGATGAGGAGAATAGGCCCAGAGATAGAGTCTTAACTTCTTGAAGGGCACAGAATGTAAACATGGAGTTGTGGGAAATTTTATATGCAGTTCATAAACTGCATTCCATGAAATAATGCTGAATTCAAAAGGAATGCAAGAAAGTTTTGTAAGAGTCTGTTCATCATTAAGTGTAGAGGGTGGATATTGACTGTAGGTATTTGGCTGAATAACCTTGTTACAAAAGACTTTTCATTGTTCTGCAATTTATGCCTGAGATAAGGTGGTATTGCATATGTTAGACTGTAAGAAGTTAAGTACAGCAAGTATATCTTGCTTATAAGTGACAAGTAATGGGAGTGGTGGTCAGGGTGTCTAAATAATTTTAACAGGAGACAGGTATTCTCTTGAAGCTGAATATATGTTGAGTATAAGCCAAAGGCAATAGTTACCATGAGCACAGAACTGTATAACTGAATAAAGCTTACCTTGGATTAGTAAAATAAGAGAGCATAATATATTTAAAGCACTGTTAAAAATGTTTTGTGGAAAACATGGGTTGTCCAGTCTATATCCTGCAGTGTATGCAAGTTTTTTTTCTTGACTGAATTTGTGGCATTGGATTGACAATGTATGTCGTCTAGAAAAAAACAACACAAGATAAAAGTGTGATCAGCAACACAGCTGAGGACTCCTATGAAGTAGTGTTTGCGAGGGTGAGTTACTGTGAATCTGATTAAGAAAGGTGCCTTTCGAAGAATGGGCTAGGGTGAGTTGCAATGCAGATCAAATCTTTGAGCTTAAAAAGGTCAGACAGTTGTTTAAGGGCAGTCAAGACTGAGGTCTGCTTGTAGTACAAGACTGTTTTACATCCATGGTGACAGACACTCTCTGAACTCAGTAAATGTTGTTAAAGAGGTAGGGAGGAGGGAGATCAACAGGCAGTCTGCATCTGTTGATGGCATTGTCTAGGGTCAACTTTGTGATGACCCACTTGGGATTACAGTGGTTAGCTAAGGTGTAACGGACAACTGCCTGTGCACTTAATGAATTTTTGATTGGAGGTGTGCTGCCTCCACTTTTTGGGGGTCAGGACGGTTATTTGCGTGTGACAAGTAGAGGCCAATAATACAAAGACAGAGTATGTGATCATTTAATCAGGTTTCAACTGTGGAAAGCACATGGGCTAACTACTTAGCTGTCCATGCCACATCTTACCACACTACATTTTTACCCAACTTACCTCCAGAACATTACACCATAACTCTAAATAATCTTCCTTTCACTCTGCTATATCACCCAGCCTACACTATATCACATCCCATACTTTCTTTAATTAGAAAATACGCAAACTAGAGCCCACACTACACACAGACAATTCAATGAAAATTAAATATAAAAAATTATTTCACTAAATATACAGTTCATCTAAACCTGCTGTTCATGGCGCTATACATCCTAATCCTGGACCCACTCTACATACTTTTAACTCCACCACCTCAGCTACCCCTAGTACTCCTCTTCCAGTCAACCAAGTCGATAGTTTACTTTTGATGAACTTAAATCTTGAGCATCTACTATGCACTACCTCAGTTACATGCCTATATAGATTCATACACTCAGACATACTAGTAGCCACAGAAACCTGGCTAAAACCAGGTAGTAAAGAACAGGAAATTATCTCTCCAGGCTACATCATCATTAGAAATGACAGCATAAGAAAGATGTGCTATATAAAAAAATCTACCTTGAAATCACTTCCTACCCCCTTACTCACCCCAACTTTCCCAGTGCTGAAATAATTACCTCTATCCTGCAAATAAAATGCATCACTGCCATCTGTATCCCTCCCGGAAGAAACATTCCATTCCTAGAAGAAATGCTGCATTAGATTTTTCATATCAACAAGGAAACCATCACCACAGATGACAATATAGACTAACTACTTAACTCTGACTCTCCCACACACTGCAGTTTGTTTGGTTTTGCCCAAATTATCACTTCTGCTACTCTAATAGACAAATGAAGATAAGACTAGATCCTCACCACCACCTCTAACAAATTTAATACTTTTAACAATGCTGGCTGCCTACCCAACACCATCAGTGACCATCTACTAACTTTTGCTGTGAGACAACCTAATTATGCACATAAACAGAGTCTATAATAATGTGTGTAGATGCTCCTCCTTCAATAATGACATCATCATTAGCTACTGCAAAAAATACAACTGGGATATTCTAAGATACTTACCCACAGATGACAATGCAACTCACTTTAACAACACATTCCTTAACATACTAAATGAACTAGTGCTCACATCAGACCAAAATGAATCAAATCCAGCTCCCCACAAGGCTCACAAGCGAAACTAGGCAGCTCATGTAAAACAGAGATGAAGGTTGAACAGCATGGTCTACTAACAAAACACCATAAAAGTGACTATTTTAGACAGCATAGGAACCTTTCTAAACAAAAATCAGATCAGACAAAACTAAATACTTTTCTAAGCTCCAAGTCAACCCCAAACAGAACCCTATGCTTCTCTGGAGTGCAATCAAAAAAGACTATTGCACACAGGTCAAACAGTGACTCCTTTACCAACAACTCATTTCCTATAGCTAACCCAATTTAATATACATTTCATACTCTCTATCCTCTTCCCTACTTAACAGCAAACCACCCACCGTCACTATCCCCGACAGTACTAACCACCACCAAAGTCATTTCTCCCTCCAGCCAGTATCCATTTCTTTACAAAAAACAACTCCTAAAATTAAAATGTTCCACATCAGCTGCTGACAACCTGCCAGATGAATATCTCAGAATCAATGCAAATGCTATATCAAACTCTGTTATCTATACTCATAAACCAATTAATTACAGAAAACTACATTCCTCCCATCTGGAAAAAAATCCCGTCATACCTCTAGCATAAACAGGCAACATCCACTGACCTATATCCATTCTACATCCACTCTCCAAAATATTAGAAGAATGCGTTCATTCCAAACTCCTTTCCTCTCCACATGATAACCTCCTCTCCAACACTCAGCATGGTTTTTGACCTTACCACAGTATCACTACTGCTCTGCTCAGTTTTACTGAAATCAAACTCTTAATAGCAACACCATCAACCTAGTATTCTCCCCTTTTCCTAGACATGTCAAAAGCATTTGACACAGTTTCACACTAATGCTTGCTACATGAGCTGTTCTACCTAGGACTCTCCCATTCATTCCTTAGCTGGCTCCACAGCTATCCCACCAACAGACTCCATCCATGTTGTAAAATGGAAATGAGCTCTCTATCCCTTTTGTCAGTGTCTGATGGTGTACCTCAGGGATCTATTCTAGGCCTTTTACTTTTCAACATATTCACTAATAATCTTCACAAAGCTACCAAAGAAGCATCAATAGTACAGCATGCAGACAATGTCATTCTCATATGCTGTGCAGGAAGTCAAACGTTACTCCACAAAATGACCCAGGACTCATTTTCCTCAGTTGAGGCGTGGCTAGATGAATATTCACTACTTTTAAATGCTTTAAAAAAAATTAATACTGTTTTTACCTAAATGTCTGTCAGCACAGAAACAATCCTTTAATGCCATATCAGCAAATAATACCCCGATTGAAACAGATTCTAACACAAAGCTTCTTGGTGTCCTAATTGATAACTGAAAATATGTTCAGTACATCATTCAAGCCATCAAGAAAACTCACCAAACATTGGGTTTCCTGTAAAGAAACAAACCCTTTCTCACTGACTGCTCTAGGAATTCTTTAGCAATATCTTATTTTTCCTTCATTTCTCTATGCAACATCCATCCTAACCTTCACTTCACTTTAAAAATAAACTAGATGTTTGCTACAATAAAATAGATAAGTTTGCATCCACTTACCAAACCATTCACACCACTGCCTAGCACTGAAGCACTTACAACCTTACCTACTCCCAACTGCTTAGTGCCCACAAAATAAAACACAAACCCCACACCTGCCCATCACTACAAAACATCCACAAACACTACTTCCCTCCTAGGAATCTCCACTCACAGAACGAATATCTCCTGACCAGGACTAAGCCTCAACAGTACAGACGGCTCACTTCACTCAACCTATGTTGCTAAGAACTGGAACTCCATCCAATCCACCCTATAACAAAACATTACCATATGTTTCAAACACAACCTAAAAAAAATATCTAACTTCCTCATGGCTATGTTCATACTTCCATTCTGACTAAACACACATTTCTGGTTCTCTTCCATTGCCAATCACCCTCTTTCACCTTTCTTTTCCCTGTCTTTTCATCCCCACTCCTGCTCCTCCAACTAAGGTATACCCTTAATGCTCTCCTAATACCATCTATTTACCCACCTCATCATCTTATCTATCTAGTGTTATCTCAACCTCTCCACTATCAGAACTCTTTCTACTTATATTTTGCTTGATTATTTCTGCTTTTCCGCGGTGGTGCAGCGGCAGCATTGTTGCCTCAAAGCAAGAGGTTTTCCTGTTCGATTCTCGGCTGGAGTGCCTTGTGTGGACTCTGCATGTCCTCCCCGCGGTCGAGTGGCGTTTGAAAGACATGCGTGAATGGGCGTGCCTTTGCTGAAGGTTGGGCATCGGGCTGGCAACTCGGCACCATAAAAATAATAAAAAAATAAAAATCTACTGCCAATCATTAGCGAACCGGAGTTCCGCTGTGGCGACCCCTAACTGGGAAAAGCCGAAAAGACAAAACCAAAATTTCTGCTTTTACCCTTCCTACTCCTTTATTTTCTGTTCCCAGTCTAGTAACATCCTTCCTCATTTTATTTTATCTTCAGCTATTGCATGTTAATATTTCTACGACTTGAGTAAAATAATATAACATCTAAGGTATATGATGAATGTCTTTACTGTGTGTCTCAATACTATCTGGAAAGTAATGCTTGAAATGTTTATCGCTGCTCACTGTAAATATTTTACCTGGAGTTTTTCTACCCGGGTTTCTGCTGAAAATGGAACTTGTGCCCAGTCAGACTTTCCTAGTAAACACAAGACATTAAGTAAATAAAAAAAATTATACTAATTCACCCAAATCTCTCATGCATCTTACTTGTTTATGTGTTAAAGTGGGCAATGTAAAGGAAATGTTATTAATATGAGGCAGTAACACCCCTCTATTTCTTGTAATCCTACTCCTGTTCCACCTAGAACACTTGCAGAAGCTCTCCCATATATACTTCCATCACATTTACCTCAAACTCTACTACTTTCTATCTTTATCAAACTCACAAAATCCACTGCTGCACATCCTCTGCATAAAATACATTATTTGTAATTTATTTTTACAATGTTTTACTTTTCAGTTCTGTTTCATATTCACATAATCCGTGGACTTCAACTGATGTAACTTTGCTTTCCAAACTAAAAATCTAACATACAGTGAAATGTAAAAGGATTATGCTAATACTTTACGTGCTTTATATTTGCTATCTTCCTAATGTTATGATTTCATCAGCTGCATGTCTGTATTTCCCAAGCTGATCCTGAAAATGGTCCACTGGGAACACTATTCTGCCATGGTTAACAAATAAAATTAAATGTATTTATCCAATATTTTAGCAACAAAATAAGAATGATAAAGATTAGGCTGGATGCTGGGTCCTAGGTGGAGTTCTACTTAACTTTAGCATACTTTCTGACTGATGGTAAATAAGCAGTGTACAGCATTTCTGTTTTTTTTTTTGTCCTCTCCTGCTGCTTACTGACTTGTCAGATCCTATCTCAGACAACTGGTCCATACACCAGGGTGACCATCTGTCATTTAGGTAGCCATCGGGAGTAGATAGGTTTCTGCACTTTTTCAACCCTAATTCCACTGCACGTGCCCAGTATTAAGTCATGGTTTGGCATGCAATGGGCATCAGCACCACTGAGGGTGTAAGTGCCCACTATTGTGAGTGATGTAATCTCTCAAAACAGAACATGCTCCCTGGGCAAATCCATAGGACTCCTCGCTTACACTACAGCAGCTCCAGCAGGCATTTAGCCATTAGTGGAACTCTTGTTTCCTGAGTCAGCCAGGGCTTTATCCCTCTATACTAATATAGATGGTAAAATGTACAGCATTTGAGAGACAGAGGGACATTTGCTATGCACAATGACAAAGTATCAGTTATTGAATGGAGGTTTGCTTTTATGGTTTAGTAAGGAACTTAATAAAGATTCATCGTAGAGGGCCCTTGAGCGCAAGTGGTATGCATTAACTTTTAGGGGTCTGCACAAAGGTATGAAATTCCGACTGAGTTTGTAACTTTTCTTTTTTTTTTAATGGTAGAAAGGAGCAGTAGTGAGACTGCTATGAGATGAAGGACAGAGATGGAGAATAAGACAGTAAAGGGAAGAGGTACAGGGTCAAAACCAGAGTTAACATGCTGCTATAATAGGAAAACCTTAGAAGAAAAAAATAATATGATACACTAAGATAACACTGGGAGTAATGTTTCAAGAGGGAAAGAAAATGTGATTAACAAGATGCGAGGGGGATAAAGTAAATGTAATAAAAGAGGGAAGAATAGCAAGAGTTACAATGATAGGAAGGGGTAAAGTTTTTGGCTACCAGTGAAAGAAAGGACTAAGGCACAGGGAAAGTTAAATAAGTGTTTTAAGAGTTGAGGAAAAATGATTAAGTCTTGACAGAATAGTTGGATTTTCCTTATAAAATGTTATAAATAAAAGTTAGGACTGATTAAGTATTGTGCATGTCGAGACTTCCAACATGGCTGCATACTGAGTAACAGCTTAACTCTAGCTCTCCCAGTGTGAAAACAGAAACTCAACAGAGAAGGCCAGTACACTGTTGTGCTTATGGGTAAACTTCAGTAACTGGCTAGTAAGTGTACTGCCTGGATGCCAGGAAAAAAGAAATACAGAGCACCTGGAAAACATCAGCTGCAAAAAGTGAAGAAACACTGGCTGGGGAAAGTTCTGCAGCTGCTCATCAGAAAGCAATGCAATCTCCAAACATGACTTCCAATAACCTACAGAAAGATATAAGCTGACTGCACATAGACCTGGTTAACATATGCAAAACATTGGAGTATATCAACACAAACAACAAAAGGCTGGAAAAAATGGAAGAAGTTATTAAACAGATATTCAGATGAGGTGATAAAGCTACAAAAATCAAAGGCTAAAATAAAAAAAAGACTGCCTGAATATGATTCTGCTCAGGAAAAGATGTTTCAAAAATAGAATTAGCAGACAGCACATAGGGAAAACGAGATTTTCAGCTATACCAGATAAGCAAGAAGGAAAACTGCATTAATTTTATGAAAGCAAAAATAAGCAACTGGACTGGTATCCACAACATGGGGTTGTTAATTGAAAGGGCACATCATGTGTATGCTCCAAACCTGGCTATGAGAAAGCAACCTAGATCTTTAAAAGTAAAGATGCAATCCTACCAGCAGAGGAAGTCGATTCTGATAAAGCTTTGGCCAAATGACAAAATACTAAAAGTAGGATACAGCAGAGTGTTTGGATTACTCATTGTACACCATATAGAAGAGGAATAAATTCATTCCACTCTTTAGGGAATGTCAAGACGCAGGTGTGAGATTCAAACTGCTGTACCCAGCTGTTTTAAAGGTATTCTTCCCAGGAGGGACAAAATAATTTTGATAAAGTATATGCTAAAGAGAAAATAAAAGTTTGTCTAAAAAAAGTGAGCTAGAAGGAGATTCTGCTTTTTGTTCTTCTGGTAATAAAAACCACAGACAGACAGCACCTGTGAAACTTTTCCCAATGTTTCAACAGAAAATGCTGTAGAGAAGGAATGGGGTGCAAGAGTTGACTAGATGAAATGTGAGTATGCTGGAAATGAAGTAGAGACATGATTTGGGAGAGTGAGATGAACATTAATAAAACTGATAATGTGGGGTTACAATTCAATAATTATACTTATGAAATATGACAGAACAAGAAAAGTCTAGAAATACTAGACTTTTTCAGAATATGTTGGACTTGTGTACAACTCTAAAGTATATGCCTTACTTCATGAAATTAATGTTCAGAAAATTTCTTTGAGGAGGGGAAGAGAAGGGAAAAAGTTAACTAAGTAAAGAAAACATTTTTTACTTCATAGTTCTATTTTTGTGATGTATGGTTTTCTTTGCATGTTATAAAGTAACGTTTTTTTCAGTTATTTTTAGGTGTAATGTGGATTATAAATAGGGGCTGCTGTTTTTTTTTCCTTTCTTTCTCCCTTCTCTCTTCTTGTTCAGTTTTAAGAAATGTAGGCACTGCAATGCAAAAAAGGTGTGGTTAAAGAGCATAACAAAAGAAAAAATGAATGTGCTTTTTCTCATTCTTGCATGCGGGAATGACTGGATTAAGGACCTTAGACTGATTTAGTAACAATGGTTAAGAGAAAGCAAGTAAATGAAAAGGAATACTATGAGGCTTTTTTCTAGCAAATGAATGCATGGTTAGTAGCAATTCTGTTATCTGGCCCTCATATCTCCATGGGAACAATCTGATAAAAAGAAACAGACTGTCTGGTTTCTCATATCTCCATGGAAACAATCTGATAATGAGAAATTGGCTGTCTGGTTCTTCTGTCTCCATGAAGACAATCTGATAGAGAAAACGGGTTACAGTCTGGTGGAGAATGACTGGCTGGAGAAAAAAAAGAGAAACTGGCTAAGAGATACTCTTCTCTGAAAGCATTTAGGGATTTCCCAGCTGCGAGAGCTAGAACACAAACACACAGCACTTAGTAGTAGCACAGGCTACACTATGTGTTAGCATGGATAGCCTTTCTTTTAGGTTAACTCAAATCTCAGTGTGGCTGTCAGTTTGGGACATGTGTTCCTATTAAGTGGGTAAAACTTCAGTATTTGAAGATGTACATAGTTTTGAAGACATACCTAGTTTTATGTGCTAGTATTAAATTAATAGGTTTTAAGGATTTTGTTGAGGGATTTCAATAAAACAAAATGTTTAAGATGTGACAAGCTCAAATGGATATGACAAACAGCTATATAAAAATTCAATCTACCGGTGTCTGTATGTAACACAAAAGCTGGCACTAGACATTTAACAAAAAATATATACATAAAAGGTGAGAATAATAAGTTTTTAATACAATAACACTTTCTGTAATGTCTTTAAATGTCAATGGTTTCACAGATAAATACAAAAAAGAAAGAAATAGTGAACTATATTAAAATATGGAGTGCAAATAGTTATGTAACAGGGGACACACTTGGAGAGAACTGAACATGTGAATCTGATAAAGTTTTCAGGATGGTTATCCAGCAGAATACCTGGGACAAAGGAAAATAGAAGTACTTATATTAATTGCAAGAGCAGCTCCAACAGTTCTAGAAGAGGTTAAAAAGATAATGGCAGATTTGCACTGCTATATCCATAAAGTAGCAGCAAGTAACCTAAGGACTAAGTGAATAAGGGAATGTAGAAAGGAAATTCTACTGATGGGGATGACTACAATTAGGAACACAGACAACAGGCAAGAGGGGTCTGGAATTTATTGGAGAAAACTGGCAAAGGAACCAAGGTCGTGGAAGCAAATAACCAGAGAGGGACAGATGATAGATTGGGAAGACGGCAAGAATTTATTTGGACTGCAGGTTAGAGATTGCCTTCCCTATCAAGGACTGATATCAGAGTATCAGCAAAGAGCGGGAAATAGGGGAGTCTTAAATGAAAGACCAGCACTGAGTTTTTAGTAAAATCTAGAACATAAGCTGCCATTAAAAAAATAATAATTAGTAGACCATATAAAATATTGCATGATAACAGTAAGAATCAGAGGAGGTTAGAAAGGATTGGGAAGAGAGAGACTGGATAAGCAATTCACAAAGAAACAATGTGAGGATACAAGTACGTCTCCCAAATATGCAACAAAATCTAGAAAATTTAGGATTTTTCTGTGGAAATGTTTATATAAATATTTTTGTACCCCAAGTAGACTCCAGAGAATGTTTCCTCTGGCAGACAGCAAGCGTTGTAGGTGTGACAGGGAAGAAAGAGGTAATTGGAAACCTATTTTCTGGGAGTGCAGTGAATTGGCAGATTTTAAGGATTCCCTGCAGAATACACTGTCGGAGATGCTGGGCAGATTGGTGTGATGGAGATGATGTTTCTGAGCTACGATACAAAATCAGAATTGCTTAGACATGGTTAAGGCTTGCTGTGTCTAATTATGGTGGCTGCCAAAAAAGCAATTACTAGAAAATGGAAATCAAAATCCAAACCAACTATACTAGAAGTAGTGAATATAGTAAGAGATAAAACAACTGGAACTGGAACTGAGATCTTCAGAAAAGGGCAAGAGCAAACTACATAGGAAAAAATAGCACTTGTGGGAAAAATAGACACGGGGAGGAATAAGGTTTAAAAGAAGCGAGGACTTAAATGAGCTATGTAATGTTTAACTGGAAACGATTGGGTAGATTATAAGCAATGTATAATGTTTGCAACTGTGAGTGTGTCAGTATGGTCTGTGATGTAAAATGCTTGCAACTAGGATTGTGTCAGTGTGGCTTGTTTTCATTTATATAAATGTATTATTGCCTATGTCATAAATTATGGTTTAATAAAGATGTTTCTTGTTTAACAAAAAAATTACTGTGCATGCCACTGCAAAGGAGATTTTAAGGATACATTGCATGTCAAATCTGTCATGTAGACCAGCTCTAACTTTTAACCAAAAGATGCAAAAACCTCAGGTCAAAGTTCCCAGATCTGACTTGGGTAGGGTTAGTGAATGGTCACATGTGACATCAAAGAGAAGGTCAAACTGCTCACCTATGAGCTTAATGAAGCAGTAGTATTTTTTTTTTTTTTTATTTTATTCATAATTTTTTCTTTGGCATTTGTTTGCAAATGTAGAGCACATATCCCCCATGGACCTTTTTTAGACTCAGCCTCGAAGTACTGTCTGGTTAAGTGACTTGTTCAAAGTCACACAGTTAGATAATGGAGGCTGAGGAATCAATCACTGTACTACAGGAAAACAGCTCATTAATGGCTATTTAATCCTCTGTGCCGACTGCCACTAGACTCAATCTGTTCAATAGTTCAGGTACAGTCTCTTACCTTTGACTGTAATCATTTGACAAAATTGTACGATGGAGTGAATAATTTTAAGTAAGATGAGATTCCCACTTTTGCCCAACACAGCCAAGAGTAATTAGTAACAGTTGTTAAAGGAAAAGGTAGTAGACTTGCTGTAGAAAGTACAGTTTTGTACCTACCATAAATGTAGATGTCCGAACAGGATAGCATCTGCAGTCCTTACAAATGGGTTGTCCTGTCGTCAGGCAGCCCTTCGGTCGGGATGATTCCAAAGGAGTCTGGGCCTGGCTCGGTGTTGCACTTCACCCGACGTCATCTCTGTTGGTCTGGTATAATAAAGGCATCAAGCGCCGGTTTTTCTCAGTGTTTCTTGCCCCAGCAGTTGTTGCCCCTCTAGCTAAATAATTAAATTTTGGGTAAATTTCCATGTTTCCAAAAAAGTAGAAGGCAAACACAAAAATACATATATATAACAAACACAACACCATAGATCCTCCCAGCTAAAGGAAGGGGGGTGGGTAAAAACCCAGGGAGTACCACAAGGGGGAAGGAGGGTGGTAACTGACTGCAGATGCTGTCCTGTCTCTACATTTATGGTAGGTACAAAACAAACTACTATGTCCTTCAAGGATGCATCTGCAGTCCTTACAAATGGTAGCATACCATAAAGCCAAAGGGGAGGAGGAGGAAGAATAATTGGTGTAGTTAGGGATCCCTGCAAAACAGCAGTGGTAAAAAACTGCGCTCGATCTAGAGTATAGAGGTAGTTATGGTAATTGGCAAATGTGTACGGAGGGAGGTCCAAGTAGCAGCCCCTCAATGTCCCTGGTAGCCAGCTTGCTGTGAAGCTGTGTGGTAGTGGCTGTAGCCAGAATGCCTTATGTTCTGTTATGTTCTTCCATTTTAGGAGTAATGGTAATAGATGCAATTTCCTATCTCTTGGAGATTTGGTTGTTGGAAATTTTTTTGCTTTTTCTCTGTTGCCTTCCTGTTGCATAAGCTACCAGAAGCTGTAGTCTTTTCTCTGTTCAGGGTTCTGTCCAGGTAGTAGCGTAACTGTCTAGATACATCCAAGGTATGCAGCAGTCTTTCCCTGTTCTGTGGGTTTGGAAAAAGAAGGTAGGTAGGTGGCTACCACCTGGGGTAGAAACCTGGATACCACCACCTTTAGTAAATGTGGGTTTTCTTGAAGGGTTGTACTGCTATTGAAGTTAGTAAGAAAAGAACTGCCAAGCCTGGTATGCACTAAGCACTTGCTTCTTGCTGAAGTAGTTGCCAGTAGGAAGCAGTTTGCTGCTGGTCTGATAGAGGGATCTGCTGTTGCTGCTTGAGGAGGAGTGTCAATGCTCTTATCCCAGGTTTCTAGGAAGTTTTACCTTCTGGGTTCCTCATGGTTTCACTTTCTCATTCCATTCTATGTGAGAGCCTGGGGGATCAGGGTTGAGAAGACTGAAATAGCTGATGTTCTCTGTCTTCTGCAGTGATGCATGACAGGGATGGAGGAATAGGACAGCCTGTATGGTGAATGTTTCTTGCCAAATACTCCAGGATGTTGACAATATCTACCTTTGACACATCTTTCCCTCTTCAGAACTCCAAATGACAACCTTTTTCCATTTTCCCTTTTCCTCCTTCTTTGGCGAAAGGGATGTCCAAGTTAGATGCTCTTATAAAATGTCTCCAAATCTTCAGTTGTTGCTCTTCAGGTTTGATGTAGAGCCACAAGTTTGCTGTGAGTGCGAGTCAATTGAGATGTTGTAGTTGTTTGATTTCCTATGCTCCTCAAAGGAATCGGTCAACATTGTCTCCTCCCATTTGGCCTCAATTAGAATTATCCTGATCGTTGTTCTGATTTTTTGTAGCACCTATTATATCAATGGAAGCTCCTCTTTGGCATATTTTCCTTTGTTTCCAACTGAAGGAAGAGGTGCCCACCTGCTGATGCTGGAAGAGTGTCCTGTGCAGAGAAGGTCCACTTCCGGCTTGTGAGTCGACTGTCCAGTTTTGTGGGGTGGTGAGGGTCGATGGCCTTGTTATTTTGTGAGATCTATTTTGTGTCGTATGCCATTTCATTCTCTTTTTTTAACATGTCGCCATATAGATGTTTTCCTTTTCCAGGTAGTTCTGCATAAATAATCGAAATGTTGTATAGTTCAGCCATAAATAACTGTCCACTGTTTGCGCTCAGAGCCATATTCAAGGTCCAGAGCTAGTTCTCCAGGGGGGTGCGACCTGTGAGTGCCTCCTTCCATCATCATATACCACATGACTGTGGTGTTGCCCTGTCCTTATCATAGTTTTTGGCCTTGATTTGAGGGTGATTTATGTGCAGGTGCAGTTGATGGTACTCTTTGATTTTTTGGAATGATTTTGTCCAGCATGTCTTTTATCAACCCAGGTCTTTTGTTGAATGAGTGGGTCCAGCGGTGAGAATGTTTGTCAAGGACAAACTTGGTTGTGTGGCATGCCTGCTTGTTATTGGTCTGAGGTTTGTTTGATGGGTTGGCTTGTTTGAATGTTGTGGAAGGACAAACCTGGGGGAGACCAGTAATCTCTTTCTAGTTTCAGGCATGTTTTCAGGCGTAGTCTTTCATGAGGAAATCTTTGTAGGCACTGTGCCTGTTTCTCAGACCACCTGTAGTACTTTCTTGGTGATTATGCAGTTCTGCAAGTGAAATGCCAGGATGCAATTAGTTGGTTGTTCTTTGTTTTTGCGCAGTTCTAAAGGCCATCTTGTTTGAGTCCTGCTTGTTCTTGTTTCTCTGAATGTTGCCATGTGTTCGGTTTCTGCATTGACAATTTAAATTGAGTTTGTGATGGCCTCTCTTTCACTTTAAATGACTTTGTAAATCTTGTGAGTTTGCTTTTGGGGTTGTAGTAATGTAAATCTTGTGTGTTTGAGATGTGTTCCCTTGCTTTGTAAATGTCAGACATTGATGCTATATTGTGAATACTGCAAGTAGATTGGCCAAAGGGCAATGCTGAGAAGCCATTAATTCTGATCCTGCAAGAAATCGACAGTATGCATGCAAATTTGGTCGACAAACTGGGCAGGAGAATCTGCTTGAGATCTGATGAGCAAAATGCAATGGTGAGAGCCCAGCATGGGAATGTGTTGCTGAAGGTCACTGTTTAACTTGGGAACAAGATTGACCAGCCAATAAGCGGACAGGTCGATGGGAAGAGATTCTTTTCTTTTCTTGGTACTAGGATGAGTCAAACAAAGGTGTTTGCCCTGGTCTTGGTGAATTATTTTAGGAAGCTTTCATCTTTCAAGAGTGAAATATTTAAGAACTTGGCTTCCTCTGCCCTTTTCCCTTTCTGTGTAGAATTCCCTTTTCCTCTTCATCTTGGCTAATTGGAGCTATTTGTTTTGTTTTAGGTGTCTTTTCTTTTGTAGGTTTGCTTTCCTCTTTTGAAAACCTGTCTCAGGAAGGACCAAAAATTGATATCCCTACTCAAACCAAGAAAAAGAAGCTGTGGGAAGTAAAACATTTTTGTGTGTACTCAAAGCAGAGAAAGTGAAAGAGTAGGTCTAACTATGTGTGTAGAATTAATTAATAGCATATGCAGTTATACAGGGATAGGTAGTGTAAAAATGTTTGGAGAGGAATAGTATAGAAAGGTTAATAGATCTAAAGCTTGTAATAGTATGGAGAAGTAGATGTTATTAAAATAAAGGGTTTGATAGGCTGGGGTCACTCATATGAAAAGAGTGAAAGGGGTGGAGTTGTGCTAGGTCATAAATTACAGGAAATGGTGGCGGGTGAGAAATGAGAACGGGGTAAAGAAGCTACAAGCTGTTGTGAAAATAATCAAAATAATTGTTCACAAACATTAGAAGGGGCATTTCAAAGTTCACCTACAGCTCAAGAAAAACAGTGAGTTAAAACAGTGAATAAAAGTATACCCTCTCAACTGCTGAGGGACACAGTTAAAAAATAACAAAAAAAAAACTTATGGGATACTCAGACACTAAATAAAAAGGGAATTTGTAACATACAAATATGTAGAGCAAGCCAGGGGTGCTTAAAATAATGAGGCCTGCTCAGTGTGGAAAGACAGAGGGTGAACTCTTAGAGATGCTGAGAAGTGAGCAAGATTGAGGGCAAGTAAGGGAAAGAAACAGTGACAGAGAGACCTAGAGATGATGTTGAGCAAATAACCTATGGGAGGAGGAGAGCAAGGGGTAGAAACACCCAGTACAGACAACCCGAGGCCAATCTCAATGGGAAACCACAAACAGTAGAAAGTTAAGTAATTAAGCAGTAAATAACAGTAAAAAAAGCTTAAAGCAATTAAACTGTTCATTCTGAAAGTGTTTTCCTTCCTCAGAAGTAATGTAATACAAGTTTAGCTATTTCAGCCAAATGTAGAATCAAACAGGCAGGACAAATAATGCAAAAAACAGAAGAATTTAGAGAACAGTTGCTTAGGAACAAAAAAAAAAAAAAAACTGGAAAACAAATCATTGCTAAACCCATGTAAAGTAAAAGAAAAAATCTTACACAAATGCTATAATCTGAAGTTTATATTTCCTAATTGTGCATATCGTAGATGTTGAATTAGCGGTTCTGGTGTTGCGTTGTGTTCATGGATTCAGGTAAGTGTTTATGTTTTAAGGGTTTTGGGTAGGGGCTGTAGTGTGTGTTAGTGTGTTTTGTTACTGTGGTGTGTGTACACGAGGGGGGTGTAGTTTGTGTGGTGGTGTTTCGTGTGTTTGTGTATATAGTGCAACCTTGGAGTTAGTATATTTAAGTGTGGGGGTGTACCATAGGATTGGGTGTGTGTTCGTGGGGAAGAAGGTGTGTGTATGTGTATGTGTGGTATAGAAATTGTGATTTTGAATTTTGTGCTTCTGGGTGTTCGATGTTTTAGCCTTTCCACTTTATGGGCTTGAGATTCTGAAATTCAGTATTTCAAGATTTTGAGCATATAAAGTGAAAAAAACAAACAAAAATATATATATATGTGTATATATATATATATATATATATATATATATATATATACACACACACACACACATATATATATATAGATATATATATATATATATATATATATATATATATGGATCTACTTGTTAACGTCATGTTATCAGAACATCAAGTGGCAAAACGTTGAGACTGAAACATTGCAGTTGCAAAACATCTAATACTCACAACAGCGAACCACAGAATGTTGGAAAATACCATCCATAACACTAAACCCAAAACTTCACAAAGTACAACAGTAAACCACAGCAATGAAACATTTCCCCACAGCACTCCACTTCATGTTAAACATCGTGTCCGTGTACTATTAATGTAAGGTAGATGTAAAATAAACAATGTACTATTATACCTCCAAAGTGTACATCTTAGGAAGTTGCAGAAGAATTCTGAAAGTACACATTGTCCTACAGGCCAATAGTAATAGTAGTCCGAACAATGAAACATATAAAACAAACCCTATACCTTTAAGAGTTTGTATTTAATACCTACAACATGGCAGACAACAGACACCACAGCCCTGGAGTGCTAGGCAATCTCTACCCTACTTCCAAATCACAAAATGGTAAGGATATCCTCATTATACATGGGTATATGTCTATAAGCTGTAGAGGACTGTGCAGAGCAAAAAGTACTGGTGTTGCAAGTACAAGCACGTAGATAAATGTAATTGTAGGGCGGTAACAGTCTACTTGTCAGATGGTGAACAACTTTGTAAGTTGGCAGCCCAAAGTCGCACCGGCATCCCAGTGGAAGTGGAGAGGTACCTCATGTGCACCGAGCTGAAACAAAAATCACTACTTTCCAGAGACACTCTGTGTCTCATCGTGGATGATGTCATGCCGTCCAATTCACTAGATTATATTCCCAGTCTGCCCAACCATAAAGCCCTAGTAGAGCAGGTAGGCAGAGTATGCAGAAAGCAGAATAGACCTCAGACACCCCCTGACATAGGTTCATAGGTTCATACTAGGCTATCTGCCCTGGGGCAATTATAAGCCTAGCCCGATTCTGTATGGCTTACGCCACCCCTTGATTTGAGTATATTGTGCCCTTTTTAAGGTTTAGTTTACTGTGCCTCTGTCTAATAGTGACACGGGGGTAATCCCTGGGACAAACCTATGATCCCCCATCCACCTATCAAGATTCTTCTTGAAGAGATTCAGTGATGTGCTCTGCCTCACATGAACTGGAATTCTATTCCAGAGCGAAGGGAGCCTCTGGGTTATGAACCTGTCCCTCCAGCAAGTTCTATTTATTTCTGTGCTGAGGTTCAAGTCCCTCGAGCGTGTGGCTCTAAGGGATTTAGATTTACTGAGGTGGAGCATGTCCATTAATTCTGGATTTGACATAGCTTTGTATGTCAGGCATAGATCGCCTCGAAGTAGGCGGTTTGCAACTGAGTAGAGCTGGAGTTTTTTTAACCGAGCAGCATATGGCATCTGTTTGAGACCCTTGATCCTCTTGGTGAGATACTTTTGGGGTCTCTCTAATTGCTGCAGGTGTCGGGTAAGGTACATCCCAAAAGGGGCATTGTATTCTATGATGGGCCTGATGAGGGATGAATAAAGGCACGATTATCTCACTTGATCTAGATGTGAAACCCTTCGTGATGAGGTGGGCTATGTAGAAGGTCTTTCTAACCACTTTGGCAATGTGGTTTTCAAAGGAGAGATTGCTATCAACTTGGGTCCCCAGGTCCCTAATAACTTTCTCTGTACTTAATGGGTTTCCGCCTATGTGGTAATTTGTGGGCACATTGTTTTGCCAAAGGGTATGACTATACATTTTTGGCATTTAGCTTTAAACCATGGCGCTGGCACCAGTTATCTGTCTCTGTGAGACCTTTTTGAAGGATGTTTGTGTCAGCTGGAGAGTCGATTATGGCGCCCAGTTTGCAGTCGTCTGCAAACTTGGTGAGCCATAGTCCTTCCACATTTGCCTGTACCTCAGAAAAGTATATACCGAACAAGAGTGGTCCCAGGACAGAACCCTGTGGGACGCCACTTGTGACCGGTTTCGAGTCTGACATGGCTCCAGCAACTCTCACTCTGTGGGTTCTGTCTTTGAGCCAGTTTGCGACCCATCTTATGACATAGGGGTTTATATTTAAGCTGGATAGCTTATCTATGATGCCCGAGTGGGGTATTGTGTCAAATGCCTTTGCAAGGTCCAGATAGGCTGTGTGGACTACCTTCCCTTCATCTATGGCTTTGGTGACTGTTTCGAAGAAGTCAACCAGGTTCAAAAGGCAGGATCTGCCCTTGACAAAGCCGAATTGGGTAGGATCTAGTGTCTGTAAACTTGGAAACAGCTGACCTTGCTTTGTTCCCACTAAAGGATGGCATGTTCATTGAGAAGCAGGAAGATACGGCCGCTGAAATTACAGTGCTGTTGTTTACAACTGTTAGCAATCTCTACGATCTGAGCCATGCCACCATTTGGTGGATGGATGGCACTTTCTTCTACAAGGATATAATCTGCTGACACTTATACAGCATGCATAACCTGGTGAAATATGGCAGGTACACTAAAACCGTTCCTTTAAATTAATGCCTTATGTCTAAAAAGTCTTTAAAGACATACATCATGTGGCATTGTGGGTTGTCGTTGCTGGAGGAATATTGGTTTGAGATAAGTGTGCGATATGTAATGTCAGACTTTGAGATTGCAGCTATAAAGAGCCTACGGCTAAATGTTACTGGAGTGACATGTAAAGGGTGCTTCTTTCACTTCTGACAGAATATATGGAGGAAGGTACAGGTTTTAGGTTTGTCTTCATTGTATAACAGCTCAGTCATTTTAATTGGCAGTTAAGAGTTTGGTGGCATATGCTTTTCTGGAGGAGGAGGAGGTAGTACCAGCCTTTCATGCATTACGGGATGAGTTCCCCACTGAAGGGAGGGAATTTCTGAAATACTTCAGTGACTGGTATATCCATGGGAAGGGCTAGGAAGTTTCACACAAGTAGTACAGCATTCACTAGGTTCCCACCTCTCTTTCTGACTGACTTATGGAACATATCTGCCCTGAAATGCCTTGTGTCTGTCTAGAACACAGAACTGCATCGAAGCATGGCACAGGCAGCTAAATGTCTCATGGGCTCTAGGGTAACCAATCTTTCTGTGCTTTTGCCTATGTTAGCTAGAGAGATAGGGTTGAGGAAAACTGCGTATGTGTATGGCTGCAGGGTGTCCACCTTCCCCAAAGAAGCATAAATTGTTACTACACCAGTCCCAAATTCAGTCTGTGCTGCAAAACAAGCAGAGCTACACTGCAGTTAACTTTCTTAAAGCTCTTGCATGCTTACTACATCTGTAATATGGAGGACTGTGTGTGAACTGGTGTGCACCGTCTCCTATTTAGCTTATTATGCTTTCTTGATGTGGTTTTTGTTTGTACACTTTACATGGGTGTGTTATGTTATATTTTTGAATTGGCAGTTATTTGTAGTGGTGCTGTGGGACAGTATGGGTTTATTTGTTGTGCAGTTGCTTTCCGGTGTGTAATAGTCATGGGTATATTGTGGGCCACATAGCAGGATATCCAGTGTTTTGGTTGCTTTACATTTATAGGAGCAGTGGGAAGTCGTGTCTTTTTTTGGGTTTACGATGTTATGGACGGTGTTTTCCGACATTCTGTGGTTCGCTGTTGTATTAGATGTTTTGCAACTGATTTTTAGTCTCGACATTTTGATAACACGACGTTATCAAGTAGATCCATATATATATATATATATATATATATATATATCTACATACATATATCTATATGTGTGTGTGTGCATGTGGAAAAAAGTACGTGTGTGTGTGTGTGTGTGTGTGTATATATACGGTTCCCCTTCACAAAGTTGAACGTTCAGAAACTCGAAATGCATATGGCCGAAGCCATATGCTCGAATTTCTGAAGCTTGACTTCGTGAAAGGGTGCTGAAAAACATAACACAACAAAGTGTTTCTGCAGGGGGGCAAGCCCCCTAAACCCCCCACACCCCTCGCTACTTATTTATTCCAACTCCGAGATCGCACTACAGCGCAGAAAGGGAAATCTCCCATTCTGCGCTGTATGCCATTCCCCATTCACAGAGTCAAGCTTCCACAATTCTTATCATATGGTCTCGACCATATGACTTTCGAGATTGTGGCCATTCGACTTTGCGAAGGGGAACCATATCTATATATCTATATAGATATATAGATAGATATATATAGATATATATATATATATATATATATATATATACATACACACACACACACACATACACGTGTGTGTGTGTGTGTGTGTGAGAATATATGTACATCACCAAAAGCATCAAATACATACTACACAAAATGCAGAACAGATAGAGTTAAGCAGTAGTAAAGAGTAGTTAAGTCACTGTACTTTGCAATGTATGGAAGGAAAAACTATTTGTTTACCATTTGTCTCTACAGCAGTTGAATTTTTTAAGACAAATTTTAATCTTTTTTTTTTTTTGTCCCCTTTGGGACATCATGTTTACTGGCTGGACTCAGAGTGCCTTACGTCCATGCCTGTTCTCCCAGATATTCTCTAACTGTCCCCCACAAGTTATTCCAATATTGCTGGTGCTGGTTATGGATCTCTAAGGTGTCCTGGGGGCTTAGCCATCTCTACCTTCCATCTTGTTTTATATTTTTCTCTTTTAGATGCCCTACCCATTCCCTGCCGAACCTCCTACACTCAATGAATTGTCCAAGGGTAACTTCCCCAAGTCAGCATCATCAATGAATACCTTCCAATCCCTTCCTGTCGCACTGCCAGTTACCAGAGCAGTTAATCAAATCCAGGTCGACTGGGTCGTAAATAGGACTTTCTCTCCCTCTCTCTACTCCACTGTAGTGGCTCCTAATTTTAAATCTTTTCTGGAGTTTAAGGTCATCAATTTGCCTAATTTCTTTGGAAATGACATTCCAATAGGAAGGTGCTACCTTTGCAAACTATCCAGTCGAAACAGAAGTGTAGCGAGCATCAAGACATCAAAGCCTCCGGAGGAGTAAGTTTGAACTCATTCAAGTAATAATCTTTTAAAGGACTACAGTATCTTTCCTGTAGCAATTTAAATGTAGGAGTATTTAAAAGTAGTTGGGCTCTAACTGTTACTAACAGCCAGGTACATTTAGTGCTGTAAAGTGATGTTCTCTACTGTTAACTAAATGAGCTATGAGAATTATTTTCAGTTAATTTGAATTAGAGTGGAGTCTTGGTGAGACAGCAAGTAATGAAGAGGACACTATTCTAACCCCAGACATAAACACAATGATTGTTAAAGCCAGTCTAGCTTTTATGTTAGAAAACTTAAAACTGTATAACCTTAAGCAGACTGAGAAAGTACAGTTGTGTACACTTACCATAAATTGTTGATATTAAGAGAGTATTCACTGTTGCAGTCATCACCTGTGGGTTATTCCCTACTGTGGTAGCCCTCGGCTGGCCCGAATACCAGAGTCAATGTTTTTCTGCATCGGCTGCTGTTGCTTGAGGTCTGATGTCAGGTTGTCAGTGCTATAAAGCAAGGCAGCTGACGCCATTATATCAGTCTTTCTTGTCCTAACCAGTTAGAAGCCCAAGGAAATATGGTAAAGTGGTCCTGGTGGCTAAAAGCCACCACAAGAAGCTTATGTCTCCCTAAGGAAAGAGGATACAAGGGGGAAGGAGGGAGGAAAACCAGGACTGCAACAGTGAATACACTCGAACATCTACATTTATGGTAAGTGTACACAACTGTACTATGTTCTTAGTGTTTCACTGTTGCAGTCATCACACCTGTGGGAGGATTCCCAAAGCTTAGGAGAGGGGTGGAAGGATTAGGTAGAGACCTTGGCAAGGGTATGCATGCCCTACAGAACTGCAGAGGCAAACCCTGCCCTAGCCTTGGAGAAAAGAGGTAGGTGGTAATGCTTTGTAAAGGTATGGACAGAGGTCCAGGTGGCAGCTTCCAAGATGTCCCTGATGGGAACTCCTCTGAGGAATGCCGTGGAAGTGGAGGCTGCCCTAGTGGAATGGGTACAAATAAACTTAGGGGGAGGTTTCCCATGTGATCTGTAACAGAAATGGATACAGTGTGATATCCATTTGGAAATGGTTTGCTTGGAAATGGGCTTTCCCTCTGCCCCTGGGGCAAAGCTGACAAGAAGTTGGTCTGTTTTCCTGAAGGGTTTAGTATGGTCCAGGTAGTATGTGAGCATGTCTATAGTAAGTGCAGAATTCTTTCCTCCTTGTTTAGAAAATTAGGGAAGAAGGTGGGTAGATGTATGGCCTGGTTGAGAGACTCAATAGATACCACCTTGGGCATAAAAGAGGGGTTAGTCCTCAGGGAGACCCTGTCTGCATGGAAAATGATGAAGGGCTCAATGGCTATCAGTGCCTGAAGTTCTGCAACCCTTCTGGCTGAGTTGATAGCTGGTAGGAAAGCAGTCTTCCAGGAAAGGTATTTCAGTTCTACTGAAGCAGCAGGTTCGAAGGGTGGGTAAGGTTAAGTTTTTCCAAAACATAATTCAGGTCCCAGGCTGGCGTGGGTGGCCTTCTGGGAGGTCTGATATTAGAAGCCCCTCTGAAGAATTGTTTAATCAAAGTATGTGAGAACAGGGGCTGGTCTGTACCGAAATGAGCTGAAATGGCTGAGGCATGGATTTTAATAGAAGAGAAGGAAAGGCCACTATGGGCAACTCTGCTAGATAGCCCAGGATAAGAGGGACGGAAGGTTGTGATGAATTGCCCGCTCTGGACTGGCTCCAGGAGCAGAATCTTTTCCATTTCCCTGCATATGATTTTCCGGTGCTGGGCATTCTGGCCTCTGTGATGTCTAGGTCCTGTTTGCTTAACTGGGCCCCTTGTTTGCTTGTCGAGTATTAGCCATGCTGACAGTTTGAGAGTCTGCAAATTTGGGTGCAGCACCCCCCTCCCCCACCTGAGTTAAGAAGTCTGAGATCAGTGGAAGCTGCCTGGGAAGCTGTGATGTCAGGTTGCGCAGTAAGGGGTGCCAATGCTGTCCGGGCCAATTTGGAGCAACGAGGATGGCCATTGGTCTCTCCTCCCTTATCTTGATCAGTACCTTGGGAATAAGAGGCAGAAGAAGGAATGCATACACAAAGATGGAGTTCCAGGGGAAGGTCAAGGCATCCACCCTTCCATGCTAGGTGGTGATATTCCCTGGTACAGAATCTTTGTAGCTGGTAGTTGAGGTGCAAAGCAGAGAGATCCACCTCTGGAGATCCCCACTCCTGGGTGACTTGCAAAAAGATTTTTCTGTGCAACTGCCATTTGTGGGGGTCCAGTATGTGTCTGCTTAAATGGTCTGCCAGGCTGTTGTTGATCCCTGGTAGTTATTGGACTATTAGGTGTAATCCCTGTCAGCAAGAGTTTCATGACTAGCCTGCACAGAGGGTAAGATTGGGTCCCTCCCTGTTTACTGATGTACCACATTACTGTGGTGTCTGTTTTGATAAGGAGAACCCCTGGCCTGAGATAGGGTTTGAAGGATGTCAGAGCCTTTTGTACTGCCATCATTTCCTTCTGGTTGATGTGTAAGGGAAGGTGCTGGGCATCCCAAAGACCTTGGGTGCACCTGCCTGCTAGGTGAATGCCCCAAACAATGTCTGAGGTGTCGGTGGTGATGGTCTGCCCAGTAGGGCAGAGGATGAGGGGAAGACCCTTGCTCTTGGCACAGTCCCCTGCCAACCAGAGAAACTCAGCCCTTATACAGGGGATCAGAGGGATAGAGAGCTCTAGAGGTTGAGAGTGATGACACTAAAGGTTCTTTAGATACCACTCAAGTTTTCTCATGTGAAGCCTGGCTAGAGGAAAGATGCAAGAAGCCATGTACCCCAAAGGCTTGCAGGAACTTCCTTGCCATGAGGAGAATTCTGGAAGCTAGCTGGGTAAAGTAGAGAGGCAGGAAGCCCTGCTTTTCTGCGGATAGGAAGGTCATGAGGGATGCTGCGTCTAGCAGTGCTCCCAAGAAAATGATCCTCCTGGAGGGTGCTTGCTTTGATTTCTTCTTGTTGATGGTGAACCCTAAGGAAGTTGGGAGGGTTTTGACAAAGACGAGGTCCTGGAGCAATTTTTCTTTGCACTCTGCCTGAATGAGGCATTCGTCCATATAAGGGTAAATCTGTATATTTCTCTGTCTGCAAAATGCTATGGCCAGGGCTAAGCATTTGGTGAAAACCCTGGGAGCAGTAGATAAGCTAAAGGGTAGCGCAGAGAACTGAAAGTGTTGTCAGCCTGCTCTGAAGCGCAGGAATTTTCTGCAGGATTCCCTTATGGGGATATGGAGGTAGGCATCTTTTAAGTCTTGGGTCACTAACCAGGCATTTCTTGCCAGCATAGGCAGCACCTGCTGCAAAGTTAGCATTTTGAATTTGGGGACCACCAGGGAGGTGTTCAGAATGGATAGATCCAGGATTGGGCGGCCAAGTACCCTCTTTTCTGGGAACAAGGAATAGCCTGGAATAAAAGCCTTTGCCTGTTTGATCTGTGGGAACAGATTCTACTGCCCCCTGGGTTATGAGAGTTTGGACTTGTTTCAAAGCCTCTGCCGACTGATTTGGAGGTAAGTCTGGGTACCCTCTTGGAATTGGGAGTTAATTGAAAGAGAATTTGTATCCCTGAAAAATTATCTTTAAGACCCATTGGCCCTTTGTTACTGAAAGACAATTTTCTTTGCAGAGGGAGACCCTTCCTCCTAGCTTTTGGTGAGTGAAAGGAGGGCGAGGGGGAGGGAGTCATTGAGAGTTCTTGCCATAGAAGGATGGCTTAGAACTCCCTGCCTTTGGGGCAGAAGCAGTCCACTTTTTGGCTCTCTGCTGTCCCTGGGATAAGGGCCTGGGTGGTCTGTCCCTGAAGTGCTTACCTTGCTCCGGTCTGCTAGCTGCAGGAAAAGACCAGTGTTTAAGAGGGGAAAACTCCTGCTGAACCTAGGGGGGTGAACCTGAAAGAAATATTTTACTGTTTGCATAGATTTTGCTTTGAATTCCATCTTTTTAAGCACCTCTTCTGCTTTTACTTCAAACAAGTGGTCCTTATCCAAGGGTGCATCAATTAATTTAGATGTGACATGATCAGGGAGAGGTTTGGTCCTTCAACCATACATGTCTCCTAATGAGAGATCCTGACACTGCTGTCCTGCTTGAGGCTTCTAGGGCATCATATCCACAGTGTAATGAGTGTTTGGCTACTTGACAAGTACAGTGCAGTAAATCTGCTAACTCTTTCGAATTGTCACAGTCAGGAAAGGTAGAAATCATTTGCTTCAGTAGTTCCAAAGTGTGCTGGTGATATTTTAACATATGGAACTGACAGTTAAGTGCTCTGATAGCTAAGGTTGCAGAGGTGTATACTTTTTTACCCCATCTGTCTAGAGTTCTGGAAACCTTGTCAGAAGGAACAGGACTCGCTGCAGAACTAGCCTTAGCTCCTTTAGGTCCCTGTGTAATGACCTCCGGGTCTGCAGCAGGATTTCTGTACAGGTATTTGTGAGAAAGTACTATGTAATACATGTCAGGTTTCTGGGAGTAGGTGGGAGGGTGTCAGGGGCTAAGCTGGATTCATGGAAGACATCATCCACCACTTCTCTGATAGGGGAAATGGCCAGGGGTCTGTGCTGGGGCAGGTTTAGAAACTCTCTTAGCCTTTTCTTAGACTGAGGGAAGTCCTGAGATTCCCAGAGAAATGTTCCCTGTGGGTGTGAAGGTTTTCCCCAAAGGAAAGTTCCTCTGGTGGGGAGGCAGAAGGAATGGACTCCTCTGCATCGGAATCCTCATATGCAGTCAGAGGTTGTTGTTCCTCTTCAAAATCTGAATAATCAGATTCCTCAGAATCCTGCTCTGTTATTAGTTCAGGAGAAGGGTATCTTTTCAGTTTAGAAGTTGTGGCCTGACTACCCCTGATAAGGGAGATAAGATCCTCCGCCATCTTAAGCATTTGGCCTTGGGGTGGTGGAGCAGGAGTAAGATGGTGGCTAGAGGAAGATTTTCTAGGAGTGGCCTGGCTTCTAGGCCTAAGAGTATCCATTGGCCTGACAGAAACGGTAGTCAGAAGAGAAGACGTTGTTTTTTGTCTAGAATCGGTAGTGCAAAAGGCCTCCTTGGAAGCCGGTGCCTGCGTCGCGGCTCCGGACCCAACTGAGGCATAGACAACCAAAGGCTTGGAAGACAAAGAAGATTTCTGCAGCATACCGGACTCCAAAAGGGTCTCGGTAGAGGCCTGCATGGATATCGTTATCAGGCATCAAGGGCTGCGAAAGTGCCTCACTGAATTCCAGAGAACTGACTACCTGCTTAGCGGTAGCGTCGTCGGAAGGCTTAGCCTTGTGTGGTCTGTCTCTATCTTTATCTCTATTTTTTTTCGGAATGTCTATGGATTGTTGGCTGATGGATGCCATTTCAGAATGTGAAGACGGAAAACAAAAATAACTGTCTACAATAAGAGCTCTACAACAAATGGTTCTCGCGTTAAAGAGGGCACAGAACTAGCAACAAGGGACGTTGTGGTCTGGGCCTAAACAAGTGACGCTGTATGAATGGATGTCTCGGTGTGGGATCTGCTTTCCACAGGCGAGACAACTGTTAACTTTTTCGGACATTGGTTAGTGCAAGAAAAAAGGGTCCCCAATGGGTTACTTAGCTTTAGACGTTTTCAGCTGTAATTCGAACTCTGGTAGCGACCGACCGGCACACTTGTGAACTGTTTCTGCTACGGACTCCACAGCAAGAAAGACTGATGTAATGGTGTCGGCTGCCTTGCTTTATAGCACTGATTACCTGACATCAGATCTCAAGCGATAGCAGCAGATGCAGAAAAACATTGACTCTGGTATTCGGACTGGCCGAGGGCTACCACAGCAGGGATAACCCACAGGTGATGACTGCAACAGTGAAACACAAAAAACATCCTTATTAACTGTTGCTTCTGTGTAGGGGGAAAAGGAAGAGTTTTGCATTAACAGTGACCCCTAGGTATTTTTGGGATGTAGTTACAAGGGTAGCTCCAGTGGGTCATAAATTATGATTTTGGTAACATTCTTAAGCTATTGTGGGGTACCAAAAAGCATAAGACTAGTTTTAATTGTGTTACTAATCAATCTATTTTATACACAACCAATTCCACAAGGCCATAAAGTTGTCCTATAGGGACAAGGAAATAGTAGAGCCAGCATTAGCAACTGTAGGGCCCAATTTGAACTAGTTCTGGTGAGGCCCCTCATCTTCCACCGTACATCTCGCTCTATGTGGGCATTATGAATGTAAGACTATTTCAGATTAGGTATTAGAAATGCAAGCTATTACCATATATTACAAGATAATAATTTGATTATTCATTACCTTGCGTTTTGTCTTAAGGGATGTTAAAACAGAAGTAAACTTAAGGATTTTGCATTACTCCCAGTCCAACATATTGTGTTCCTCTCAGGGTTTGCTTAACTCACTCAGGTACACTGTACAGAGCCTGTCTGATGGGCCACTAAGGTCCTATGTCTACACGGTGTGTCACTAGATGGGCACACCCTGGCTTACCAATAAACATGGACAAACTAATACTGCCTGGATCTCCAGAACCTGGGTATGAAATAGCTGTACACCTCCCCTTTTAACCTCACATTTGTTTAAAATTTTATATTTTTTCATTTGACCCATATCTTATTCTCCTTGCAATCCCATGTACATGCTGCAAACATTTTTTTTATATTATTTTCTCCATTGAAACATTATACTATATGATGTTATGACAGTATGCAGGCACTTTTCTTACCTATTTTATGATTTATTTACGGACTAAATTCTTATAAAGTCTACTTATGAGTGTGTTCACTTATGCTACATACTATCCTGACCTATACTTTTCCGCATGCTTGATCTTATTGCTTCTTTGGTTGATTTTCACTATGTTACTGTTTTTACACATTCAGCAAATTGAACCATTTTTTCTGTTCCCTTCTACCTCCCACCGCAGAGCACATACGCCTTGTATTTCACTTCATAGTGATTATTTTGATCCAGTCTCTAACTGTACCAAGCACCGCTCTGCCATACTGCTGAATTTGTAACATTCTGTTACAAGCTTTAGTGATCACAAGCTACCTCACATCACAGTATCTGCATTTATGTTTAGGGTTGTTTCTCATGACTATTCCACAGTTATTTCTTGAAACATTATTCATTAACAACCATTAATTAACCCCATAAAAGAGAAGCAAAAGAAAACAGAACCTTTCCATCAGTATTCCAAATAAGCATGGTTTTATCTTCAGAGACAATAACTGGAGTGGTTAATCAAATCAGTTTTGGGTTGAAAACCCTGAACACTCAGCAACAACTGACTACTATGACAGAGTGCGTAGTTAACATTGTGAACCATATAAGAGGCATGAAGCTGCAGTTACTTTTTGTTGTGTCTTTCAGCTTATCCCGGTTAGGGGTCGCCACAGCGGAACTCCAGTCCGCTAATGTTTGGTAGTGGATTTTTACGTGCCGAGTTACCAGCCCTGACGCACAACCTTCAACGAAGGTACGCCCATTCACGCATGCCTCCATACAGAAGACACTCTAGCTGAGAATCGAACGGGACAACATCTTGCTGTGAGGCGACAACGCTACCGCAGCATAATACTGAAAATGTAAGTACTATGAGAGCAAGATGACTAGGAAAACACCCTGCATGCTGCTACAGCATCTGTTAAGCAAATATCTGGGTCATTTCAAGCATAGTGACCATGTCATAGCCTAGTGCTAGGCCCTACTGAGCTGAATTGGTCCAACTGCCTTAGACCGGGCCCTGGAAACTAGGCTGTAGATTCTTTCTTGACCCTGCGTAATACCTGTGGAAATAGGACATGTTTTAGTCTGGACATTATAACCCAAAACACTAATTTATCTATCTGAAAGGTAGCCTAGATACATTTTTGTTTGGGCTAACCTCCAGGGGATTTGATCCATTTTCCACTTTAGTTCCTGCAGTTCTGGAATGTCTTTCAGATATTTTTGAAGGCATGCTCTGTTGTTTATCAATTAAAGTGCTTCTGTGTTTGCCATTTATTTCATTATGGTCAAGATCCACATTCATTAGCTTCATTCAAATTGTGCAAGGCCTTCCCAGAGGCACTTTTTGCAGACACCTTTACTGTGAGATACAGTACCCTCATGGGATTTGCACTTTGTTCTGCAATAACTGACTCATGCTTTTGAGCCTGCGAGTTATACATTTTTTAGATGGAAGAAATCTCTCTGTGGTAGACATCACATCAGCTGGAAGGAATTTAGAGTGCTTTGCTTTTGTTATCAAACTTCATTATCTGGTACTGCATAAAATCAATGCAAGAAAGAATTTAGAGTGTTATTTAGTTGTCAGACCTCCTTATCTGATTATCTCTTGGGACTAACCCTATATTTAGGCCTGATGTTGCAGCAGTTTGAGTCAAATCTATATCAGTATATTAAATTGCCTGTATTTTCCCTTGTTGTTCAAATTCTGGAGAGTACTTTTCTTACACTGTCTGCATATTCTCTGTCAATTAAGATATGAGGGTAGAACCAGGTCCATATGCAAGGACACCCACATTTTTATTTCTGTTTTTAAGGAAAAAATGGGTATCTGATCATACTTGAATGCATGAAGTTTTGCCATCTTAAGTACAATAAGTCATTGCAACAGACCACTAGAACTGATTCTACTAGAACACTAACTGCCTCAGTAGCTTTTTTCAGAAATATTGCTCTTGGTGGCATTTGTGGAACAGATGCAAGTTGTAAGGCTTTACCAAATGGATCCAATATCCTGATCCAGTTCTTCCTTTTGGGGTTACTTTTATCAAGGGTATGTTCTCATGTAGAAGCAGAGACTGAGTTAAGAGGATGGGCCTACCGCTACCACATACAAAATGCATGTATTTAATGCTAGATTTGTATAAGTAGGTCCATCCTCTGTAATGTCCTCCACTTCCCAACACTTTGGGTAAGGAAATTTTCATGTGTGTTATTGTCCTTAGTGTAACATTAGATCAGGAGAGGGTGAGCTATGCAGTGATTTGTTGGATGGGGAGGGTGTTTGTCAGCCTGGGGAAGTGATATTTGCCCTGATGTCACTGGCTTTAGCCTCGGTTTAATTTCTCCAATTCTTTTGGGTTTCTAATACCATGACTGGAATGGACCCCATTCCTAGGTCAAAGTATGATTAAAGTTTGTGAAATTAGTATTGTTTCAATCTTTAATAGTGTGGGAAGAAATAGCCAGGGAATTATGGCTAGGCTTGTATAGGCCCTAGAGCCGATAGCCTAGTACCAATCTATGAACCTATAATGTTAGCCAAAAGTGCTCTTCACAGCACCTGTAACATGCCCAGAACGAACTCCTGCAATTTGAATGGGGTTACATGTATTGGTAGCATATCTAAATAAGACTGTAAATTCTTTTTTACGAGACTCATTGCTCCTGCTACTGTTGGAACTGTCTGGGTATCCTTCTTCCATATTGCCCTAGTCCCTGCCTGCAAATCCTTGAATTTTACAATTTTCTCTCTCTATGAAGACACTGTAATCACTGGGTGTAGCAATTTCAAAGATCAATGCTACTTTTGTCATCTTCTCATGGACTACTACATCTATTTTTTGAACTACTGGTAATGGATGATACCATGTGACAAACTTCATAATTTTCTAAAATGCTTTATGTCCAATGTTTCCAATGCTTTTCAGCTACTTCAATATTAAAATGGTTGAAAACTCTCCAATGCAACAGTCTTGCCACATTACTATGCCTTTCAGTATACAGGCCCTAGCAAATTAGTGTTATCATACCCAGCAACAAGATGTGTGACCGTTTCCAGTTCCGTTTTACAGAACCTGCATTTGTCTGTTTTTCCCACATATTCAATGGACTATGTAAACCAACGTGCACGTACTGTTCTGGGCTGCCAAAATTAACCTTTCATCTTTGGTTTAAATTCACATCTCCTTAACCATTCCTGCTTCAGAGGCTGATCAACATGAGGTCGTTCCAGGAGTTTTCTGAACTTGCAACTATATTTATGCCTTTTCCACATTTCTTGCCTACTCATCTGATCCTTGGCCTTATATTCTTTCTTCTGATTTTTGACACATTCAGTTACTGCCTGATTTTTGTTTACTTCTAGTTTGATTTATATTCCTGCTTGACACAGACCTGCTTCTTCTAAGCTAAGAAAGGAAGTTGTCTTAGACTTGTTCTCCTCATGTTTTAAAACTTTCATTATGTCTGGATCTGGTGAGGTTGGCAGACATATATGAAGTCTTATGATTACAGATCTATATATGTAATCAGTTTTGAGGAGGCCCATGCCTTCTTCAGAACAAGGAACATATATTCTTAGTACACAGTACATTTTTATAATCATTTGATAAGAGTGAAGGATTTTTCTTGTTTTCCTGTCTAACTGATCCAGTACCTTTTGGGACCACTGAATCATACCAAAACCAAGTTAGATCAGGAAGCGCAAACTGGTTTATAACTTGGACTTTGTTCCTAGATGACATGGCTGTTTTCAGTATTAATTTTAGTCTTCTAAAACATTTCTTACTGAGTTTTATTTGCATTTGTTCATGTTTTGTCAATCCTTAATTAATTCCCAAATATTTATAATCTCTCTCCTGCTCAAGTTCATTTATACACTCCCTCCTGCTCAAGTTCATTTACATCACATTCCTGTCCCAGACTGATATTTCCTTGGTGTTGCAGTTTTCCTGCTTTAAATGCTGCTTTTGTACATCTATCAAGACCAAATGACATTCTTATATCATCTGAGAAAGTTTTGACCACTTCCAGTTGTGCTTTCAACTCCTCATATGATGAACTATACAGTTTTAAATCATCCACAAAAAACAGATGAGATGTCTTTACACTTTGTTGCTGTCTGTGAGTCGAACTGTAACCATGACCCAAATCTGTTAAGTAGACAGCTTAATGGGTTGAGGACAAGACAAAAGAACACCTGTGATGAGTCACCTTTGAATACCTTTCTTTGAACATTTATACCTGGAGATAATAAATGTGTCCTTTATCATGGCTGAGCTGCAGAGTGGTTTGCGTCTGTTTGATGGTCATTGTAATGAAGTTGATCAACATAGGTTATAACTTGTACAACTGTAAACACTCTTATCCATGAATGTGGTATGCTGTCAAATGCTTTTTTTTGTAATCTATCCGTGCCATACTTAAATTCTTCCATTTTTTTCACAATTTTCCATTATGACCAACAACAAATGATCCTTTGTTCCATATGACTTTTATTACCCTTTTGTTCTACTGCCATGATTGAGTTTCTTCTAAATGATCATAAAAACTGACAGCATCAATCTCAGAAAATAGTTGACATCGTTGGAAGGCAAGTCACTGGTCTGCAGTTTGTGGGGTATCTTGCAGGTTTTACTGTTTAGCAGGAGTATTGTTTTTCCCATTGTTAACCAAGCTGTTGTCTGGGGTGCATACGTAAGTAGTTCTTACTCATGGCTAAATCTTTGTGAAAAGATTTTAATACTTTTAGCCAGAAGTTAGGTACTGTATCTGAGGCTGGGATATTCCAGTTAGGAGTTTTCTTCATTTTTTTTTTTCAATTTCTCTGGCTGCTTCTTCATCCAGTTTCATACCCTGTACATGTAAACTTCTGTTTCTTTTGCTTCTTCTAACAATTCAACATCTTTATGTTCCACAGAGTCTTCATAGAGACTTCTCCAAAATGTGTCTATTTTTACTTTTTTGGAGGTGTTTCTATTCCTTTTGCTTTCTGTTTCCAATGGTCTATAAAGCTTTTTTTGGGTCATCAATGATTTGCATATTTTGTACTTTTCCTTTAGTTTATCTGCATATCTTCTACATTTTTCTAGCACTGTGTATTACTTCTATCACATCTTTCTAAGTATTTTTATTGATCTGTTCTATCTTCTATACTCTTCTAACCGTGACACTTCTTGTTTGAATTGCTTTATAGTTTTCCCTGTTCGATACTTTTATGATGGCATTTGATTTCTTCCCTTCCTTTCCCTTATTGCACTGTATTTTTGTGGTAAGACTATCTATTAATTCAGCTGCTGAGTAATATATCCTGTTTACTTCTGTTATATCACATGAATTTCTGTTAACAGTCTTGATTACTGTGTCCATTTGTTTTATCAGACTTCTAACATTTTGGGTCACTATTTTGGGTCACTATGTAATATATCAAGATCAATGAAAAAATAGATCTAACCAGCACTATTAAATCAAGCAACTCTTCCCATAGATCTTTTTCTTATAAGCAGAGGGCACATTCTTTGTTTCCTTTGGGCATTCTACAGAAATTTCCAGAACATCTCTCTCTCACATTGTCTTCAGCTGCAACTTGCATCATACGTTGATCTTTCATATGGGAATTCACTGGCCTGTCACTCCACAATACTGACTGCATCAGAGTTTCCACAGTTTCCTGCACCCTCCTTAGTTGTGCAACTCCAACTGAACTTTCAAAATGGTTTCCTGCTGAAGACTCCAGTGTATCTTCTTGCTGCAACTGATCACATGCTTCCTGTTCAATCGGTTTCTCCTTAATTTGGAGATTCAATGTTCCATCATGTTGTGACGTTACTAGATTTGAATTATCCCTTTGAGATAATGAAGATGGGGCTATAAATGTGTATCTGTTACAAAAATCACCACTTTTTGTTCCTGCTGCTTCTGGGTTTTACAGCCACTATTGCCACTGTAGTTTTTATTGTATTTCTGCTTCCACATTTACACAGGATTCTAAAGACTTGAGGGGAAGAGAAATGAGCGTTATAGGTGAAAAAGGCAGTACTGTTTTTTACTAATTGGGAACCATCAGTGGAGGTAGTCTTGAACAATAAAGCTGGGAAAATGGGGAAACCATCAAATGCCCAAGAGTAGAAGTATATTCTTGTATAATATTAACTGATAAGAATATATGCAATGTTTCTAAAAAAATCATTTTTTTTTTAATTAGCAACTGAAGAAGAGTAAGACTTGTGTTAGACATGCATCCCAAGGTCTGTTTGACAGGCTGTTTTTGGGTGTGCAGTATTAACTAAGTGTCTCCCCTTCCTATAACCATCTGATCCGTTCGCTCCTCCATCAGGGGAGACAGCTTTTCAGACCATGCTTTCCCTGTATGAGGCGACAGTTTATTGTTAGGCAGCAGGCCAGTCTGCAGATCCTGCAGACTAACCAATCCCTAGCCTTTCATCAGCCTGCAAGCGCTGCAACCACTGCCTCTGGAGGTCTATGTGCACTTCCACTCATAGTAACCTTTTGAACAAACAACATACTCACTTGCAGTGTGGACACACAAGGTTCTTCATGCTGCCAGTGATACACCTGTAGGACATGTGTTGCCAGTGCAGACAGCCAAGCTGTCACCCTCACACCAAGGATGGGTATGCTGGTATTGACCACTCCCCCCACCCAGTCCCTCGAGTGCACATGTTGCTAATCAAACATGAGTCATCTAGAATGCAGTCAGGGCTTTATCCCCCTGCTCCACAGGGCCAAATGTTCTAAGTTTTGAAACATTTCTATTTTCTCTGCTATCCAGAGTTTTATCTTTCTGAGAGCGAGAACAGCAGATCTTGTACAGGATGGTGATTCTAACTGCACCTCTACTTTTTGTGACTTGGGTAAACTGTTTATTTAAGCACACATTTCAAGTTGATTAGAATGTTAAATTCTAAAATTATTTAAAGATCTTCTTTATACTTATTTGCATGCAATTTATAGGCTTCACTTGTGTGTGGAACAATTTGCTGTTAATCTATGGAAGGGGACCTTTTTTCTCATCTGTTTCACTATTAGGGATATTTAAAAATTACTTGATTTGGCAATATACTTTTATGGGGTTACTGAAAAAAGTTGGAACAAACTGTAGATTACCATTAGCAGTCCAAGAACATATACCAAGTGAAAAGGGGTACAGTAATATGGCTTTGTTTTCAGTGATATTAGGTTCTGGTTTGTTGATAAAATAAGGAGCATTTTTTATTACAGCATGTTAAAGTCACATTTTGAAGTATTTTAATAGGGTCACAGCTATTAGGTTTGGCATATCTTATTTCTAGCGTCTTATTTGGGCCTTAACTGCAACAATCTGCACACCATGTCTAAATTTTAACTCTGAAATATATATTTTCTTAGATTGGTTTACTGAAAATGTGTTTGGATCATGATAATGAGGTTTAGTGTCTGACACAGATGTGGCATTTTTGACATGTTTCTGTTTGTTAATGCACACTTGTTTCAAAAGGTCAAGAAGTAGAAAGAATAATTGCTCATAGACTGGGAATTATATATTTTGGGCTGCGTTTAGCAGCTTATTTAGAGAGGATCAAAGTATTTACAAACGAGCCATGCTATTCATTATATGCAGTTAAGTAACAATCCTGCTCAACACTGGATGTAATAGCTTATTTTAGCTCTCTCAGGTGAGACTACCTTGAGTTCTAACTTATTGCATTTGGTGCTGAGTAAAAATTTTTTTTTTGGATTTAATGTCAGTATTTACAAACAGAAACATGGTATTACAAAGGGAGACACTATGGCCCCTAGCCTAGCTAATACAGTTTTTGCTAAGTGGGAAGAGTGAAATGGTCTACAACCAAGTTGTGTTGCTTCACCAAATGTTACTTTAGATTTGCTTTTATTAGGATCTTATTGTCACCTTGGTGTTAAATGGCATTCAGTGAAGGGAGTTTTGTTGCATCTTGTTGTCTGAAGACAGACTAGAACATAATTACTAGCTCTGCAATCCAGTTTATTCGGACTTCATTTCATTAGTATTTCTTATTTTAATTTTGCTCATTATATTGATTTTTTAGGCAGCTTAGGGTCTTAGTCTAAGGGTTCACCTGATTCCTTTTGGACATAACTCCTTGTTTTGGTTTTGAGTGGTTACATTTGACTAAAACTTTAGCACTGGCCTTTTTTATTACTTTTATTTTTCAGACCAGTTGCTTTGGTTGGAGTGTTAGTTGTAAGCTGTTGCCATTTGTACTCTGTGTGGGACTGGATTCCGGACCTAAGCCATACATTTACAATTAGGTTGTTTTGTTGTGCTTTTTATTCTTCTATTTTATTTTTAGTACCCTCCTTCATGAAGATTGGTTACATTAATTTTTTGCCACTGTGTTCCCAGTGGTTAAAGCATGTGGTGACTTACTAACATAGATCTGCAGTCTTTTTCTGTCACCAACATACAGAATTATAGCTCAGTGGGTCTGAGGTCCAGGACTGACCTCAGTTTTTGGCCTTTTTGTTGTGACCTATCCCTGTAGGTCTGTAAGATGTCTCTTGTTGACATGAGGTTTGCTTATACTAGTAGGCTAGGCTATCAAGAGTTCAGTTTTGGCTCATTACTATGCATATAGTTTGTCAATTATGATTTATGATCCTTTGTTTTCATTAAGCATATATTTAGTTTTCCACAGGTAAAGCTGTTACAGAAAAGTTCATCTGATAAAGTCCAACTGGTGGACGGAAGCACTTATAAATAAAAGTAGAGTTTTTCTGGTGACTAAATCTTTCTTAAGAGGAATTAACATCTGAAGTTTTTGACTATTTATTCTTGTTTCTAGCAATTCTAAGTTTAAGAGAATTTATTCTTCATTTTTCTCAAATGATAAAGAGAAGGCAGTCTGCTATTTTCATGGTGGAGACAGCTATCTCCTCGCATATCTACAGTGGTTTATATATACTTGTTCATCGTGTGACTCACTCTTGGTGTATCCAGGGCTCTTGGATGTGAGGTGGTTTTACCAGAGCCATTGGTGATCTTTGATTTCTGAGCTATATGATATGTTTTGACTTTTGCACATCTATGTTTCAATATTGATATAATCTTTGAAATCGTATTATATGCTTGATACTGCTGGAGCTTTTCTCCCAGGCATCTACTGAAAAAGGGAGAAAAATCTAGTTGGACTTTCCCAGTAACCTCCAGGATGAAAATTCTTCTACTAACCCAGTGTGAGCCACAGTCTTAAAAGGCATTTTTTATATTGAGAAACATCAGATTAGTTAGAAGACCATGATTCACACAGTCATGCATTTGATTAGTAAGAGTACATACAGCAGACTACTACAGTTAGGGAGGAAGTCTCGTTTATTGCTCATTAAAATGGCATACTTTATGAAGTAATCCAAAATTTGGTCACAAATTAATTTTGGTTTAAAGCTAGCTGCAAACAGAGAAGGGACTTTAGATGGAGGGAATAATCCACTGATGCATATGCCTGTTGCTGTATAGAGCAAATGGTAAGGGATAGGCTAAAATGTGCATGAGTGAGGGTTCAATACACAACTAACTAGTTTACAGATTCTGGGGTGAATAATGTGGAATTTCATAGGTAAAAGTGCAGTGAATGTTGTCCAAGAGATTCTGGATTTGGAATTTTGTGATTTTTTTTTTTAAACAAAACAGCAGAGAGTAGTAACAGTGCAGTTTGATAATTTATGCTGATTAGACGTCTACTGCAAGTATCTGTACATGGGGGATGGAAGAAGTAAAAGGCGAAGTACTAACAAACATGATAAAAGTGACAAATCGCTGAGGGTGCAACATCAGCTATGATGTATTATTTAACATACTGGACTTGAAATTGGCTTGTAGTTGCTTGGGCAAGGGTTTGCTGGTAGCAATGTCTCTAACACTATCGGAGCTACACTGGTTGGCGGAGCTGCTTTTCCTCCAATTCCTTAAATAAAATAGAAACTTATTTGAATTAAAAACAATTGATTATTAATGTCAGCCTGAAAATTGAGAACAAGATTCAAAAATAGTGAATAGAGTAAATACATTTTGATTAATGCCCCCCTAAAAAGCATATTTAAATATGAAGTCAAAATGGTGGGAAGGGTAAACTCATTTATGAGCACTGGGGGTGCTTGCAGATGGGAGAGGGGTGAAGCAGGCCACTAATTAGTTAGAGGGACAGATGATCATTGTGCACTTTTAAACCTCCTGACAGACCTCAGCAGTGATCTTTTTCAGGCAAGGGAAAATGCTTATTCAAAATGCTACCCAAATAAAAGACTATCTAAACATGAACTTTAAACAACCCCTTAACAAAGACAAATGACAATGGTGCATAGTAAGGCATTTGTAAAAGAAAAAGGTCACCTACACAAACAGCAAAGTGCACTGCAGCAAATGTAATACTCAAAACTCTAAATAGGTCTGTGAATTTATTTATTAATTTAGTATCTAAAACAGGATGTATAACAGATTCTAATAAAAAAATACTTTCCAAATCTTATTGAATATTTAATAAAATTTAGAAATAATTTAAATAATAATAATAATGGGTGCATATCAATTGTACATAAATTAATAAAACTATGTCAAATATCAAAGACAATTATTTGGACCTTTTTTGTCAATTAAATGTTATTTCAGATTATGAAATATTTTAAAGTAAAGTGGAAAAATATCTAACATGAAAGATATTTTCGTGGCAATTTTTACATAAAGCTTTCATTACCCAACATAAAATTAAAATTATGTACAACAAACAAAATATTAGGTGCTCGAGATATAATTCTAGTTTAAAAGCAGATTGCCAACATATGAATTTTGATTGTGAAGTATTAAAACCTTTCTTTGATAATATTAATATATTCATGCAAGCATTATGGTATGACAATTTTAAGTTAATTAAATCTTTAGTAATCTGTAATGCTCCAATTCCTCAGGTTATTCCTAAATCACAATTTCATCTTATTTGGAATATTTCAGCAATAACTGGAAAAGTTGTCACTAAAAACTAGAAACATTCCAATACTCCCTCAATGGTTGAATTTATAAATATTGCAAAGATTGTTATAATGAATTACATGTTAAAAAAGATTAGTAGTTGTGACAATTGGGGAGAGATGGGCGAAGGCTGCCAGCCTAGTCAAATAGAATTTGATATCTAATTCTGGGATTTGTAAATACATGTAAAATACAAGCATTCTGACTTTGGACATCCAGCTTATCAGCACTCTGCCTTATGCTCACATGTAAGTTTTAGCACTGTGATTTCTTATAGGAATAGTTAAAGCTAGTAAAGATTAATTAGGTATTTTTCTCTGAAATCCGACCTGTCCTACTGTATTATTTTAAGTTTCTGTGTGATCTCTGAACTCTTAGATATCTCTGTGGTGTAGTAGTTTTGTCTTGTGTTTTAATTATTTATTATTAAATATTTTTAAAACCTTCTACATGTGGCTGATTTGTGTAGAGATAAGCTCTAGAGTACATTGCATATTTATAGATGTTATTGCAATAGGCCACTCTAAAGTAAGCCTTGACTGTTAGTCATACTACCATTGGATTATAATATTGCACAATAATAATTTGACACCCTTTTAAGGGCCTTTTAGTAGCTGATATTATTAACTGGGTGGTGGCAGTAATTACTACCATATAGTCTGGGTAAAGGGGCACAGCTGGAGAATCTGTGTCAGCCTTTCCCAGGAGTGTCTGTGAAGTTGTATAAATACTTATCTCAAAGTGTGTGTGTGTGTGTGTGTGTGTGTGTGTGAGCGCGTGTCAGCTACTTGGCAGGGACATGAAGCACCGGTTGGACATAGAGGTTACTGGAGGTTCTAGCTTGACCAGTTAGGCTGTAAGGCTGTGACCTGGACCCTACAGCTGTGCCAGTGAGGAGTCTTATTGGGGACCTGGTGAGCAAGGGAGCAGCCAGCCCCAGACTCTCTGTGATCTGTGTGTGCACTTAAGGGAAATTGTACTTTACTGTGTGTTATTAGTTATCCTTTTCTCTCTTCTAGGAGACAACCTCCCTGGTGTTAGTGGTGAAGATTGAGGCTCCTTGATTGCTGGGTCAGGGCATGGTCGTCACAAGTGTTTGGCAGTGGTGGGATCTACTTCACATACCAATTGGCTTGTAGTGGTGTGGGGTAGAGTGAATTCCTGTAGCTTACGTACTGTGATCTCAAAGTGTTTTGCACTCTAAAACAGCCATGCAGTGTATACTCAGAGTTCAGATCACAATTGTTTTATTTCTTTTGTTAGCTTAGTGTTAGTCAGGGTGAGCAGGCAGTATGTCAGCAGAAGAGTATGGAAAGCTGACAAGGAGCCAGCTGGCAGAGATGTGCCAGGCTAGGGGACTGATGCATGAAAACCTGACTGCAGCCCTGGTTACAGCTGCATCAGAAAACAACAACATGGAGGATAATCAGACTGACAGTGGAGATAGAATATCCTCAGAGAATGGACAGCTCAACCTTTCTGCAGTGGACTTAAAAATCCAGCTGGAGCTAGAGAGACTTGAGTTGGAGGCCAGGCGTATGGAACTAGAAGCAGACAAGAAAATGAGGAGTCTACAAGCTGAGGAAAATGAATGGCACAGGAGGCATGAGAGGGGAAATGCTGACTCTTTGCCAGAGTCATGGAGGTAATGGAGAAGGGAGTAACCGGACCCCAGAAGCACAAAAGGTCAGTAAATTTCTTCCATAGTTTAAAGGAGGGGATAATTTTGATAGCTTCATTCATATGTTTGAGTGGGTATGTAAACAGTATGAAGTTCACCAAGGGCTCTGGGTACAGTTCCTGACCCCCTTACTCCATGGTTAAGCTGTAACTTCTTTAGCAAAAATGCATGACACGGACTGTTTTGATTATACTGCTGTAAAAAGACATTTATTAGAATGTTTTAAGCTAACACCTGAAATGTATAGGAAGTTTCGTGAGCATAGACGCAAGGCAGATGAAAATGGATGTGAACATGTTGAACTGAGCACTTATTTTCATAGCTGGGTGAGTGGATGTCAGGTCACCATTTTAGAAGGGCTGGCAGACCTTTTGGTAAGGGAACAAGCTCTTAGCACTTTGCCCAAGGACATGAGGATCTGGTTAGTTGATAAACAGTGCGCTACTTTAGAGGAATTGGGGAAGAAGGGAGACCTATACCTATCAAGCAGGGCAGCCCTGCACAGGAAAGGGACCTCCAGTACTGCTCATGGGACTAAAGGAACCCATGGTGGGCAGCACAGACTGCCCCAACAGAATCCTCCAGTAGCAGGGGAAGGCACTAGTCCAGGTACATGTCCAGGAGCTAGGGTTAAATGTTTTGAATGCAACCAGTGGGGCCATGTGACATACAGATGTCCACGGAGGCAAGGTGGGGAATCAAAGGTGAGGGAGCCTTTAAGCGGTAAAGACAAAATGCCAAAAGTAGGTTGTCTTGAGACAACAGGGCTATGGAACTACCATCCTGCAGATGTCCTGAGAGGGAAGGATTTGGATGAGGCAGTACTATGTACTTATTCAGTTACATGCAAGTAAGGCTAGGAGACAAGCATGTGGATCTGGTAGCCTGGGGGAGACCCAGAGAGACTGCATACTTGCAGCCAGGACTGCTGAGGTGGTTACTTCAGGGAGTGAGCTACGCTGTAGCAGTGAGACTGAATGTGAGCCACAGCTGCTTGTGGGTGCTGATGTTCCCTTGGACAGGGTAACTGCAAAGGTAGAGGTGAGTAGTAGTACCCAGGCTGACAGTGAGGCACCACTGCCAGAGGATGCCAGACTTCCTGTGGAAGGGGAACTGGGAAGGGTTATAAGGAAAGACTTGAGACAGGCTCAGCTCTCAGACCCTACATTGCAAGGCCTGAGGCAGGTAGCTAGGGAGGCACTTGATTTTCAAGGGAAGGGGGAAATCTGTATACTGGAACAAAGGGTTACTATACAGAAAGTGGACCCCTGAGGGAGGGCTAGAAGGTGAGAGAGTACAGCAGTTGGTAGTGCCTAGAGCTTACCATCTGGCGCTTCTAGCCATAGCCCATGAAATTCCCTTTGCAGGTCATATGGGCATAAAACGTATGAAGACACGTATTATGCAAAACTTTTATTGGTCTGGAATTTCCAGAGATGTAACAGGGTACTGTGGGACCTGTGAGCAGTGCCAAAAGGTAAGCAAGGCAGGAGACAAGGTAAGAGCTCCTTTGATGCCTTTGCCTGTGATTGAGGAGCCATTTCAGAGGGTAGGTATGGACAGATATTGTGGGTCCTCTGAGTACCCCAAGTTCCACAGGGAAAAAGTATATTCTACTGACTGTAGATTATGCTACACAATACCGAGGCAGTGGCTTTGTCCTCCATTAAGGCAGAGAAGGTGGCAAATGCTTTCCTAGAGATTTTCAGCAGGGTAGGTTTCCCAAAGGAAATACTGTCTAACAGAGGTGCCAATTTTATGTTAGACCTGCTGGCTTGTCTGTGGAAGTCCTGCTGGGTGAAGCACATGAAGGCCACCCCCTACCATCCCCAGACTAATGGTCTTGTTGAGAGGTTAAGCTCTACAATCAAGTCCATGCTATGGGCATTTGCAGATCAGTTTAAGGGGGAGTAGGACAAATATTTGCTCCATCTGTTTGCTTACAGAGAGGTTCCCCATCAATCCACAGGTTCTTCACCCTTTGAGTTGCTGTATGGGCATAGAGTCAGGGGACCTCTAGATTTAATTTGAGATGAGTGGGAAGATGAGTGAGAGTCTCACAAGGAGTCTGTTGTGGCATATGTCCTGAACCTCAGGACAAGGCTCAGGGAACTCATAGGCCTGGCCCAGGAGAACCTGGCAGAAGCCCAACAACAGAAAAAGGTGTGGTATGACAGGAATGCTCAAGCTAGAGAGTATGCTGTAGGACAGCAGGTGATGGTTCTCATTCCTGTCAGACACACGTTGCAAGCAGCTTGGGAGGGACCCTACAAGGTGGTAAGAAAGGTAAGTGATGTTAACTACATGGTGGAAGTGCTAGGCAGATAGCAGGGGCACAAATTGTACCATGTTAACATGATGAAACCTTACCATGATAGGGAGGCCCTTGTGCTGAGCATTTGCAGTGGACTGCAGGAGGAGTCAGAGAGATCTTGTGACCGGTCTCCTCAGTGAGGCTTGGGCTGACACCTTGGTGGAAGGGGTAGCAATGTCCCAGCAGCTATCTCCTACCCAGGTTTGAGAAATCCGAGCAGTGTTGCAGGAGTTTGGGGGCATGTTCACCGGGAAACCAGGGAGCACCCACCTGGTGCAGCACAACATGGATACAGGACCCCAAAGCCCTATCAGGCAGGCCCCTTATAGGGTGCCTGAGAGAGTCAAACAGACTCTGATGAAAGTAGTACAGGAAATGTTGGAACTATGGGTGATTCAAGAGTCCAACAGTCCCTGAGCCTCACCAGTGATGTTGGTGCCAAAGAAGGGTGTCGACATGCATGAATGGGCGTTCCTTCGTTGAAGGTTGTGCGTTAGGCCCGGCAAGCCAGCACGTAAAAATCAACTGCCAATCATTAGCAGACCGGAGTTCAGCTGTGGCGACCCCTAACCTGGAAAAGCCGAAAGTTATTGTAATAGGCCACTCTAAAGTAAGCCTTGACTGTTAGTCATACTACCGTTGGATTATAATACTGCACAGTAATAACTGGACACCCTTTTAAGGGCCCATTCATGCATGTCGACACACAGAAGACACTCTGAGAATCGAACGGGCAACGTCTAACTGTGAGGCGACAACGCTACCGCAGCACCACCACCGCAGTACCTCTATAAATATGCAATGTACTCTAGAGCTTATCTCTACACAAATCAGCCACAGGTAGAAGGTTTTAAAAATATTTAATAATAAATAATTAAAACACAAGACAAAACTACTACACCACAGAGATATCTAAGAGTTCAGAGATCACACAGAAACTTAAAATAATACAGTAGGACAGGTCTGATTTCAAAGAAAAATACCTAATTAATCTTTACTAGCCTTAACTATTCCTACAAGAAATCACAGTGCTAAAACTTACATGTGAGCATAAGGCAGAGTGCTGATAAGCTGGCTGTCCAAAGTCAAAATGCTTGTATTTTACATTTATTTACAAATGCCAGAATTAGATATCAAATTCTATTTGACTAGGCTGGCAACCTTTGCCCATCTCTCTCCAATCGTCATCCCCCCCGGGGAAGTCAAGCAAGTTTTTCAAGTGCTTCTTGAGAAACATCGCTTGAGAGTGTCAGGTCTATCTGGGTGTACCTCACACCATATTCCCTGTCTTGATTGCTGGGCCAGGGCACGGTCATCACAGTAGTAGTAATAATTCTATGCAAAATAGTTGGTTGAAAGTAAAAAGCCTACTAGAAAAATCTTAATTGAATATTTATTCTTTTCTTTATTTTTAAAAATATAATGTTCCTTATATATGTTAAAATGATTGAATATGGACTGTTGTAAATATCGTGTGAAATTTACATGTTTCATTACTGTAATTAACATTTTAAAATTCTAAAAAAAAAGACTCTGCAAAGATAAAGTCATCTAAACACTGAAAAAAATGCGGATACCCTGTAGTCTGCAATGAGCTATAACTGCAGCTAGACACTTTTTGAACTCTCTTGGTGCAATGTACATTCCAAAGGGTAAGAGAGAGAACTCAATGTGATCCAGACACACAAAACCTTAAGAAACAACTGAAGTCTGGATGAATAAGAATGAGATAAGCATCTTTTAATTGTAGTGTTATCAAGAAACTTGAAAGAGGAAGAGGCAACAGATTGTGAAGTGACATCATTTTGAATTTGGCCACTTTCTTTCTTAATCCAGTTTGTGAAAGATCCAGAACTGGTCTTTCAAACTTATTTTTTTTTTTTTAATTTGAGACTAGGAACATCCTTGAATAAAACCCATTCCCCACCTGGGAAGAGGAAGTGGTTATATCACTCCTTGGGACAACATGTGATGAAGCACAAGCATAAACAAAACAGTCTGATTGGCAGGATAAGGAATGACCCCCGGAAAGGAGGAATTTCCTCCCACTGCCATCTGTAACTCTGATGAATGATTTTCATAACCCATTTGTTTGGAACAATCTTTTGCCAAAGAGAAAAATGGAGATTCAGACTTTTTGGAAGAGAAAGAAGGCCAGAGTGGGAGTGGGTGACAAGGTCTCTTGAACAGTCATTTAGACTTGAAGTGTTCTTTGTTTTGGAATGTTTGAGACTTCTTTTTGGAACCTCCTGAATTATGTTGAGACTGTTCATTCTGTTTTTTGCCAAAACTGGATGAGGAAAAAAAAATCCCTTGGACAATTTGGAAAAGGGGGGGGGGGTGAAAAACCTTAACGAGAGTCCCCTGGATCAGCTTGCCCATTTCATCACACTTTTTGAACACCTCTATAGTAGAGGGGGAAACACTAAATGTCTAGTCAAGAAAGAATTTAAAATCTCATTTTTATGATCATCTGAAAGGATCTTAGAATGGAGCCAAACAAACCTCCTTAAAACTGTACTAGCGGCCATAGCCCTGGAAGACGTATCAACAGATTCATACACACACATTACAATGAGTAGTGACCTCTGCAACAGAACAAAGTTATTTAAAGCAGATTTTGCTTCACAAGATGAAGAAGCTGCAGATTAAACATTCCTCATACTTTCACAATACATCAGAAATTAGTTATGCACTCACCATAACTATGCGTCTGTCTTGTCTATTTTCATTGTTCCCCAACTCTTGGGCATTGGATCTGATCTGGGATCACTCAGCTGAGTCTGCCCTAGTCAACCTGCTATACCTCAGATCGAGTTTGCTGCCTTAATAAGCCATAGAATAACTAACCCCAGTTTTAGGCAAAATAAGAGTAGTTGTTACAGAACTGGGGCTCAAACATAGAACATAAGTTCTATAATAATCATAAGGTCACTCCAGGAGACTACTAGAAAGGCTCACCCAGACTCTGCTACACTTTGCTGTGAAGGAAAGGTTAGTTTGTTTTTTATTTGTTGTATTACTTTATTGCCTTTTTCTATTTTGAATACTGTGAGTTGTTTTATTTACCTTGTGTTTTACTTGTTTTCTGCTTTTAACTCCATATTAAAACTTGAAAAGAAACCACAGCTCTTTCTTTTGCGAGTCAGGCAGAACATTTTTTACCCACCGTCCCACCCGGTTACTGTAGTGTTCTTCAACACCATTGTCTTTCTAGTTGCCTTCCCCTTATGTTAATTTGACCATATATCTCATTTCCTCTCTGTTTTAACTGGTTTGTGTGAGTATACACAAAATTATCATTTTGTGAAATCATTCCCCTTCAACTATTTAAATTTATTGGCCATCCTACTGTATTCCATAGTACCAGAATACAAAAGTGACCACTCCCTTTAAATCTGTCTTGCGGTTTTAAAAATAGTGACTCTCCACTAAAATTTAACTTTATAGACAGGTAAAAAAAGAAGCTGTGTCTTATCATAACGTTCCATCTGTATTGTTGATCCTCGTTCAGTCATTACGTGTGGGTAGTCAGTTCCGACCTCGGAACCGAGCCGGCCATCTTCCAAGCTCGCGCCAGCTACAAACTCTCGAGCTAAACTCTTACCCAGAATTCCCCTCTCCCTATTACCTCATATTGAGTTTGCAAGTCAAAAGAAGGTAGAGGCTATCTCTGGTCAAATGACCTAACAGAACCGAATGGTGAGATCCACTAGAAGCCACAGAAGGGGGAAGGAGGGAGGGTCATAATGACTGAACGAGGATCAGCAATACAGATGGAACGTTATGGTAAGATATAACTTCTTTATCTGATATTGTTAATCCTTGTTCATTCCTTATGTGTGGGACAGAGCCCCCAGCTACCTTTATTCCTGGGAGACTCTCATGGAAGGACATTCCTGAGCACCATAAAACCAAAAGATGTTCTTCCCCTGGAGGCCAAATCCAACTTGTAATAATTGATGAAGGTATGAGGACTAGCCCAAGTTGCAGCTGCACAAATGTCATGTAAAGAGGCTCTGGCATGGAAGGCAGCAGTTGCCACCGACCTTGTAGAATGAGCCTTTATGGTAGTAGTTAATGGCATATTATGTTTTCTATAAATGAAGGTTACACAGTCTTAGCCAATGTGACCTTAGCAACAGCACATCCTAATCTAGGTCCAGAATAGGCCAAAAATAACTGGTCGGATTTACGAGAAGTCTTATTCCTGTTCAAGTAGAAGCAAATTTGCCTGCGAATATCTAGGGTATGTAGGCAATACTTTCCTCTGTTTGAATGATTGGGGAAGAAAACTGGCAATTCAATGGTTTGATTAATGAACATTTCAGAAATCACTTTTGGCAGAAAGGAAGGATTAGTTCTCAATGACACTATCTCTATGAAAAATCAAATATGGGCTCTTGATGCATAAGGCTTGAAGCTCAGAGATATGTCTGGCAGAAGTAATGGCGACCAAAAACAAGGTTTTCCATGACAAATATTTGAGGTTGCAAGAAAAGGCTGGTTCAAAAGGTGGCATTGTCAAAGCTTGTAGGACTAATGACGGGTCCGATGGTTGAGTAGGTTCTCTAAAAAGGGGTTTTAGGTGATTCATGCCTTTTATGAAAGCCTTGCATAACTTGTGTGACATAAGAGAAGAGTCTTGGACACCATCATGAAAATTAGAAATTGCAGCCAAATGAACTCTAATGGTAGAGGTAGATAGACCGGATTGAAATAGGGTAGACAGATATTCCAGTACTATCGACACTGGTGCTGAAAAGGGATCTACCGTTTTTTCTTTCAGCCAAATAGTAAATCTTTTCCACTTGTTGAGATATGTAATTCTGGTGGAAGACTTATGAGATGCAATAAGAATGTCACATACTGGTACAGAAAGATCATTCTGCCTGGCAATCAAAGGAATTGAAGGAGCCAAGCTGCGAGCTTCAGGCTGTTTAAGTTGGGGTGAATCAGATTCTGTGGATAGGAGATTAACCCCAGGGTTGAATGGAGAATCCACGGTTGATCTAGCGGATGAAGCCAAAGGAAGGGCAACCAAATCTGACGAGGCCAATATGGTGCTATGAGGATTACTTTCCTCTTCAACCGGCGGGCTTTCTTCAAAAATTGGGGAATGAGGGGAAGAGGCAGAAATGCATAAAGTAGACCTGAAGGCCAATTGTGGACTAGAGCGTCTCTGGGCAACTGTCCCAGAGGGGGGAATCAGGGCAAAATAATTGTTGCATTTGTAGTTGGTCGGGGATGGAAAGAGATCGCAGCAAGGAAGACCCCAGTGGTTGAAAATCTCCGCCACTATCAAGGGATTCAGGGACCACTCATGAGGTTGCAGAATACACCTGCTGAGTCTGTCTGCTATCACGCTGGAACTCCCAGGAATGTGCGTTGCTAGAAGAAAGTGGTTGGTAGCCACCGCCTAATGCCATATTCTCATGGCCTCTCGAGAGAGTAGGCAAGATATGGCTCCACCTTGTTTGTTGATGTACCAGACCATCGCCATGTTGTCTGACTTTATCGCAATAGTCCCAGGGGGCAGCAGGGGGTGGAATGCTTGCAACACCAGAAGCACCACACTCAGCTCTAGAACATTTATATGCAGATGGGCCTCCATTTTGGACCAAGTGCCTTGGACTGTCTGTCCCTGAAATTGCCCCCCCCCCACCCCATCAGGGAGGCGTCCATGGTCACTGTAGCCTTGGGCTGTTGGGGGGAGAAGGGACGAGACCATTGTGATGGATTGTGCGTCATCCACCAATTTAAATCTTGTTTGCACCTGTGAGTTACCCGAATCTTGGCTGAAAGAGGGTACTGAAAGGGATACCACTGGGTGCGCAGTAGCCATTGTAGAAGCCTCATGAGAAACCTGGCCAGGGGGACAATTGTAATGGAGGCTGCCATGGAGCCCAACAACTGGAGAACAGTATGAGCTGTGGATTTCTCCCTTGAAAGGATTGGGATCAGTTGTTGCTTTATCCTTAGAATTCTGTGCTCTGGAATGGATGCTCTGCAATTCTTTGTATTCAAGATGACCCCTATGAATTCTGTGGACTGAGATGGGGTGAGAATGGATTTTTGCCAGTTTATGGTTATGCTTAGTCTTTCTGCAGTGAGGAGAGAGTATGCCAGGGCTTCTTCCAATAGATGTCTGGTGGGGGCGGAGATAAGCCAGTCGTCTAGGTATGGAAACACATGGAATCCTTGTAGTCACAAGTGAGCTGTGATGACTGCCATGCACTTTGTCAACACTGTGGGGGCTGTAGAGAGTCCGAAGGGCAGTACTCAACTGGTAATGACTGGCTCCCGCACGAAGCGAAGGAATCTACTTGATGGTCTGTCCACTTTTATGTGGTAGTACGCATCTTGAAGATCCATCGAGCACATCCAATCATCTTTTTCCAAAAGCAGGATAGACTGTATTGTGACCATCTGGAATTTCTGTACTTTTACAAACTTGTTCAATACACTGAGATCCAAAATTGGTCTCCAGTCCCTGGTTTTCTTTGGCACCAAAAATAGTCGAGTAGAATCTGGATCCTATCTGGTCTGGAGGGAATATTTGGATGACTTTTTCTTAGAAGCTTTGAAATCTCTAATGTTGCTTGTTCCCTTTGACTGGGTGGAATGTCAGGGAAGCTTGTTAGGGGAGGGGGGCAAAGGTTGAAGGGGATATGATAACCTCTGGTTATTATCCTTTGTACCCAAGAATCGGTGGTAATGGTTAGCCAGGCAGAAGGGTACAAAGAGAAATGACCCCCAACCACTTCCAGAGGAAAGCAGTTGGGCCGCTCTTCAGGAGCGTTGGTAGGATTGGCCAGGGAATGAATCCCTGGAACCCTGGTTACGTAGACCCCCTCTGCCCCAAAATGGGTGTCTTCCCTGTGAGTTTCCTCCTCTGCCTCTAGGGGAGAACTCGGCCTGTGTGTCACAGAAAGAACCCTGAGACTTTCTGTGCCATATCTTACCACTTTTCTGGTTTCTGGAGAAGGCCCGTTGAGGGGAAGAACAACAGACACACATGGCAGAAAGGGTCTTACCTTCCTGTTCACACCTGGCCAATGTGCTTTTAACCTTGGGTCCAAACAATGAAGAGGCTTCGATGGGAGCGTTGAGAAAGGAAGCCTTGAAGGGTTCCATGAAATTACACAAGCACATCCAGGAATGTCATCTCAACAATGCCTGAACTTGCCGCTCAAGCCACTCCTTCTGATGCATGAGATATCAGGCGCATGGAGGAGTTGGATATCGATTCAATAGTGGCTAGCTGAGAGGCCACTGTCACGGACCTCATCAGATAGAGCTCCAGCCAAAGTTTCAGAGAGCTCAGAAATGAAGTCTCTTTGAAGCCTGGTAAAATGTGCCATATTGTTCAGGGACCTGATTGCAAAGGTCGCTGATGCAAAAGTACGCTTCCCTATTCTGTCCAGAGCCCGGGACTCTTTGTTGGGCGGATGGACAGTCTGGCTTTCTTCTTCTGCCAGGTCCTTTTTAGTTGCAGCCACCACCACCAAAGCATCTACAGGAATACCTTTGGACCAATGGGGATCAGTAGCAGGAGGGGACAAAATTTTATCTGGCCTTCGGGGAATGGCCTCGGTATCAGGAGCCTTCCATGCATGCTGCACGATGAGCCGGACAAGTTCGTCGGCAGGTGGAGTAACCCAGGAGGTAGGGGGCAGGGCACGAAAGGCCTGCAGGAACACAGACTCTTCACAGGTCAGGTTAGAGGGCTGCCAGTCACCTCTCTGTTTAAGAATTTCAAGGATATCACCAAAGGATACCTCAGAGGGTGACCAAGGGGACCCTTCCCCATCAAAGTCTGTCTCTTCAGTAAGGGACTCCTCTGTGGAGTCCATGTGCTTCCTCTTGCACGAGCTCTTTCAATGATCTTCCTCAGAGGGAGAAGCTGGAGAAGACAGCTTAAAAGGGGTCTCCTGTGGGAGTATGTCCCAAGGCCCTTGCGCCCGGTGTCCAATAAGAGCGACTCATGTACATTGCGGGGAAGAGGAGGGCAGGGAGAGTGATAGCACAGGATCGCCAACCAACACCAGAGCTTTCTCCATTAACTGGAAGGCCAGTCCTTCTGAAGGGGGTGGGGGCCCAGGGCGGGGGTCACCCCTCTCCTAAGTGGCTCAGCCTGCCGACCCGGAGTCCCTGGATGGCTGTGAAAGGCAAAAGTACATACTTCTAGGCTGACATCCTGGGCTGTGGCAAGACTCTCCTGCCACACAGGCAACTGCGGCTCCTTAGTGAAGTCCATAAAGGGAACTGTAGTGGGGGAAGACTGTGCTATATCGAGGGGCTTCAAAGACAATGAAGGAGGAGAATAAGTAGGGGTCCTTGGTAAAGGGTGTTCACCTCCCAAGGAAGGAAAGGTCCTGGGGGGGCAGGATACCTCTGGCCAAAAGCACTTAATCCACAAGACGCAACGCATTGTGTTCAGAGAGGCTTCTACTGGATTTCACTGACATGGCTGAGGGAGAGACAGGTCTATCCAAGGATGAAACAAGCTCGGTGTCCACCATGGGGGAGGTCTGCAGTGAGAACAACGGAGTTGTAAAGGACTGAACTACTGGTGTCTGCACAGAGGAAATCATTGGTGCCGAAGGCATGGTCTGCACCGACGATGAAGTTGGCACCAAAGTGGTTGTGGTACTAAAGCCTGAGCCAAAAACATTGGTGATGAAAACTGAATGGTCGGTACTGACAGCATAGTCATGCTGGGTAAGTTGTCGGAGCCAAAAAAGTAATGGGCGTCAAGACATCCATCGATGTCGAAGCTGTCTGCACCGACTGGACAGTCGGTGCCAGTAAGGGAGTCTGAACCGAGGAGCTCCTCGGTACCAATGCAGTATGGGGCACACAAAATGGTGCCAAAGTCGCCAATGGCCTTGGTGCCGAAGGTCTAGGCACCAAAAGCGCTGGAGCCGAAGAAGTCAAATCCGAACTGGAAAGCTTAGCTTTCTTGGGTCTCGGTTCCCGAGGGTCCCCAGCTGGGGATGAAGGAAGAGACTTGGTCTTTTTATGTTCATCACTCTTTCTTATGGGATCTTGGAGGGGCTGAAGTCTCCAACCCAGAAATAGCCTCTGAAAAAGGAGATTTAAGCAGCCCCTCAGTATTAATTTATTTTCTCTCTCAATTAACGTCCTGTTAGAGAAATTCTTACAAATCCCGCAAGGCGGGTCAACTGTTAAATGTGGCACACCCAAGCAGTAGACACACAGGGAATGTGCATCTGAAGTAGGTAATTTATGGCCACAATCTAGACATCTTTTGAACCCTGGACTACCTTTCTATCTGCCATATTAGAAAGAGAAAGGGAAAACCAGAAAGATAGCAGCAATGGCACAAGAAATACCCGAAGGTAAGAAGTAAAAGGGGTTTTACCAATGATGGTAAAAAAAGAAATTACCTCGCGGTAAAAAGAGTGGAAAGGTATTGAAAAGGATTCGAAAAAGGGTAGTTGCTAAATGCGATAAGGTAAGAGATAACTATCTAATAACTTTTTTGTGAAAAAGCGGTCTTAGAACTTAGTATGAAGAAAAATATTGTATTTAACTCAAGAGAAGTAGCTTGACATGACCGAATGGCGATGTGGCAAATGAAATCTGAGGTAACAGGGAGAGGGGAATTCTGGGTAAGAGTTTAGCTCAAGAGTTTGTAGCTGGCACGAGCTTGGAAGATGGCTGGCTCAGTTCAGAGGTCGGAACCAACTATGCACACATAAAGAATGAATGAGGATTAACAATATCAGATCTTAAGTTACCTGCTTTCACATCTAGCTCCTCTAGTGCACACTGCAGTGTTTAGGATAAACCATTTTTTTCATCTTACCTTTAAGCATCCCTGTGACTAGCACTTGATTTAAAACCTGCTGGAAACCACTAGGAAGTCTTAAAACTGATACAAGCACTCACATCTCCTTGTTAATAAGGAGAAATGAATTGTAGGCACTAAACAGCCTATAACTGCAAAGTACCTTGCTAAGGTAAGGGAAAACAGCTCTTGTACTTTACAAAAAAAAAAAAGCACCAAACCAGGCATGTCCAATAGTCAGCTTCCGGTGATTTCTCCTGTCCACTTGGTGAATCTGGGTATACTGGGGCAATGCAGCAATTGCCTCATGTACGGAGACAACCCTACCCTCCTACCACCCAAGATTACAACCTGCGAGAGATGCACTTACATAGCCAAACTGGAAGCAAAGGTCTCTCCACCCAGGATTGTGCTAGACAGTCAAGAGGAGAAGGTTAACACCTGTACTACACCTCAAACAACACATAGCCCTTCTAAACCCACACCACCAACTCCCACACACAGCAACACTAAACCCACATATATGGAGGCCCTTAACAGTAACCTGCCCAAGCAACAAGGGCCTCTGCAGCTGAAACGCGCAAACAAACACCAATCACAACCAAAGTGTCACAGCTCACAACACCAGTGTGCCACCCAACAACAGCCCCTAAGGCAAGACAAAGTACCCAACACTTTAGTCATAGGTGACTCTATAGTCAGGCACACTGATGTCCCATTCACCAGGCTGAACAAGGAGAAAATTACAGTCAGCTGCCTGTCCGGTGCCAGGATCCACCACATAACACATGCACTCAAGTCACTCCACAACAAGTACAAATATGACTCTCTCATTGTCCATGTTGGAGTGAATGGCTTGAGACATACCTCCCTGGACTACATGAAGAGGGACAAGGAAGAGTACTTGGATCATGTGGCCTAGGTAGATATGACCCTACCCCTGAGTAGCATCCTGCCTTTGCCCAGAATGTTACCACAATACAAGGACAAAATGATTGACTTCAACAATTGGCTAAGCTTCTGGTGTCATTCAAAGGGGATCCAGTAGCTGTCTGCCCTGGATGACATGATCGACAGACCATGATGCTTTGCCAGAGATGGTCTGCACCTGTCACCCCTGGGATTCAGGTTACTGGCTAAGGCTCTTGCCATCCCTATAGTGCCTTTTTTAGGCAAAGTTCAAAGGACAAAACCACCACCGTAACAGGTACAAGCATGCAAAATCTGAAGGAAATGCTACTCAATGTTAGAAGTCTAAACCTCAAAATGCACTCTTCTCAAGGCACTCCTAAAAATGGAGAACATCGATATCTGTGCAGTAACTGAGACCTGGTTCAAGGCTCCAGAGAGCACCCCTGCAATACCAGGCAACTCCTCTTACCACACTTTTCGGCCACCAAACCAGGACCGAAACACTAAAGGTGGAGCAGTGTCCATATTCACCAAGGATATTCACAACACCAGGGTAGTTGCCCAACACAGTGCATCTGAAATTCTCCAGGTGCACCTAACACTAGGTAAGACAGAAATCCAAATTGTAGCTTGCTACAGATTCCCCCACCATGCCCCAAGATTCTCACTACACCTTTCTAAACATACTGGAAAATATTAAGATACAACCAAACACCCTAATACTGGGTGATTTCAACTATCCTGTCATTAACTAAAAAAACTACTCGTGTACCAACACCTTTGCCCAACGGTTCTTGGAATTCATAAATTCCAACGCCCTGGATCAACTCATCCTTAGTCCCACCAGGGGCTCCAATATCCTAGGCCTGGTCATTACCAACATGGGAAATCAATGCTCCACACCCTATGGTCATCCCCTCGTTGGTCAGGTCTGACCATAAGCTAATCACCCTTGACATCCACATCATACCCTCATCCAACAGTAAGGAAACCTCCATAAAAAACTTCTCCAAAGCGAACTTCATGCTGCTTAAGTCAGAAGTGACAAACCTAATGATACCCATGCAGACTGGAACTGAAAGTTCGACTGCTGAATCCTACATGAATGCACTGTACGAGCACATCCACTCATGTATGAATCGCGCCATTCCCAACAGAACCAAGACTATCTCCTCCAAAAAAAGGAAGCTAGTCTGGTGGTCCCGTGCCATAAACAAACTTTACAACAAAAGGAAGAAACTGTTGCAGAAAAGAGGAAAATCCCAGGATGCAAAAAACTCCCTTTCCAGCCTCAGTAAGAAGCTGAGATCCCTCATACAATCCTCCAAAGCTAGTTACGAAAATAAAATTGCCAAAGATTCCAAAGACAACCACAAGGCATTCTATAGCTATGTCAAGAATCTAAATAGCAATGCTCAATCTGCTCTAAGCTACAACAGAATGGCATTAAATATACTAATCCCAAGAATATTGCCAAAATCCTGGCAGATCGATTCAGTGCAAACTTCACCCCCCCCCTAAAAGGCCCATCTCAATACCAAAAGATTGCAAAATTCTAGGAATAATGGCGACACAGGTAAAAAAGGACTCTCCAAAGCTAAGAATACAGCATCCACGGGACGAGACGACATCCCAGGCTGTGCACTACATGAACTACAAAATGAACTGGCACCTCACCTAAGTGTCATGTTTAATCATAGCCTCACCTCAGGCTTCATGCCCACTGAGAGGTGCACAGCTACAGTTATCCCACTCCACAAGGGGGGAATCCACCTTGGATCCTGGGAACTACCGCCCCCATCAGTCTGATGAGCCTGATCTGCAAGGCCATGGAATGTATTATCATGGAAATTATAAACAAAGACACTGGCAACCTCCAAAACACTGGACCCCATGCAGTTTGGGTTCATGAAGGGCCAATCTTGTCTCCTGAGCCTGACTGACTTCTTTGAATCAGTCTCCAGAGCCGTGGATAAGGGTAAAGTGGTCCACATAGCCTATCTGGACCTCGCCAAGGCCTTTGACACCATCCCTCACTCTGGAACCATAGATAAACTTACTAAGCTGGGCATTAATCCCTACATCACTTGATGGGTTGCCAACTGGCTTACTGACAGATCCCACACTGTAAAAGTAGCCAACTCCAAATCTAGTTCCAGACAAGTGGAGTACCTCAGGGTTAAATCCTGGGACCACTCTTGTTTGGCATCTACTTCTTAAGTACAAGCCAACACTAAGGGACTCTGGCTAACAAAGTTCACAGACGACTGCAAATTGGGAGCCATTACTGAATCCCCAAATGATGTGGATATTCTACAAAAGGGCCTTACAGAAACAGATGTATGGTGCCAGAGCCATGGGCTCAAGGTCACTGCCAAGAAATGTATAGTTATCCCCTTTGGGAAAAAGCATGTACCCATGAATTACCACATAGGTGGCAGTACACTAAACACCGAAAGTGTGATAAGAGACTTCGGGACACAGGTGAACAGTGGTCTCACCTTCGATAACCACATCCCCACAACAGTCAGGAAATCCTTCTATATGGCCCACCTCATCACTAAGGGCTTTTCATCCAGAAAAGAGGTAGTCACTGTCCCACTGTACTCATCCCTCAATAGACCTATTACAGAATACAACACCCCGTTTGGTATGTACCTCTCAAGACATCTTCAACAACTGAAAAGGCCGTAGAAATACCTCACTAAAAGAATCAGAGGCCTAAAGCAGATGCCCTATGCTGACAGTCTAAAAAAACCTCCAGCTATACTCTGTCGCATATAGTCTACTTAAAGGCGATCTCTGCTTAACATACAAGGCTATGTCAAACCCAGCACTGTTGGACAGGTTACACTTAAAGAAATCCCACTCCCTCAGAGAGACACGCTCCAGGGATCTAAACCTTGTCATCAATAATGAACAAAACATGCTGGAGGGAGAGGTTCCTGACCCAGAGACTCCCAGACTCTGGAATAGACTGCCCATACATGTCAAGCAGAGCGCCTCTTTGGCCCTCTTCAAAAGGAACCTTGATGATTGGATGGGAGATAGGAAATTCACCCCGGGGATCATGTCAGTCATCCTGCTAGACAGGGGTCCAGGGAAGTAAACACTGTGGGAAGAAATAGCCAGGAAACTGTTATGGCTAGGCTTGTATAGGCCCTAGGGCCGACAGTCTAGTACCAACCTATGAACCTATAAGAGAAAGGGAGGAGGAGGGTGGGAAGATGAGGAAGGATGAAAATGCACAACACAGATGCATAGTTATGATGAGTATATAACTTTAATATATGTGGTCCTTTACATTTGTTCCTCAAGTATTAAAACAGTGTACCCAGCTCCACAGACTTTGGGCAGCTCCCCATGGAAGGATATTTAGCAGCACTTCAGAACCAAAGACAGCCATGCTCCTGGAAGTCAAATCCAATTGTTAACGAGCAATAAATGTATGAGCATTAGACAGGTAGCTGCTGTGCAAATGTCAATAGAATTTCCAGACCAAAAATTGGAAACAGTAACTATGGACCTGGTGGAGTGTGCTTTAGGAGGCCTGGGTAGAGATGGGCCTTGCTGACTCTAGCAAAGGAAAATGCAATCAAGTAAGCCATTTGTCTACGGTAATTTTAGAAACTGGTGAGCTCAATTTGTTTGGAGGAGAAGGAAAGAAACAATTTACTCTGACTTTGTGAAATCTTTTGTTCTGTGGAGATAAAAACATAATTGCCTATCTACATCCAAAAATGGAGCATGTATTCTCCTTTGTTAGCAAAGGTGGAAAAGATAACAGGTAAATTAATGGTTTGAATAGTATTGGTTCTGGAGGCTACTTTAGGTAAAAACATGGAATGATCCGTAAGGTAACACTGTCTTTGTGAAAAATAAGATAGGGAGATTTGGAAGACAGAGCTTGGAGATCAGAAACTCATCTTGCAGACATAATGGCCACCAGAAAGGCAGTTTTCCACGATAAAATTTTTAAATTGGATTTTGCTGATGGTTCAAATGGTTGCCGAGTTAACCCTTGCAGCACAACTGTCAAATCCTTGGGGGGGGGGGGGTCCTTCAATGGGGACTTAAGCAAAAAAAGTACCTTTGAGAAAAGCCTTGCACAAATTTGAAGCTAATGAAGTATTTTCGCCCGACTTAAAATTAGACTTGGCTGTCAAATGCACTTTGATAGTAGAAAAACTAGCTCCTTCTGTGACACCCGTGCACTGGCCCAGCAATCAAGGAGCCTCAATCCTCACCACTAACACCAGAGAGGGTGTCTCATACAGGAGGGAAGGTTAACAAATACACACAGTAAAGTGCAATTTCTCTTAAGAGCACACAGAGATCAGTCAGTCCGGGGCTGGTCGCTCCCTTGCTCCCCAGGTCCCCAATAAGACTCCCCACTGGCGCAGCTATAAGGTCCAGATCTCAGCCTAGCTGGGCAAGCTAAAATCTCCAGCACCCTCTCTCTCCAACCAGTACTTCGTGTCCCTGCCCAAGTAGCTGACAAACACACTTTGAGATAAGGGTTTATACAACCACACAGACACTTCTGGGGAAGGCTGGCACAGGTTCTCCAGCTGTGCCCCTTTTACCCAGACAACATGGTAGTAATTACTGACACCACACAGCTAATATTTATCAGCTACACAAAGGCCCTTAAAAGGGTGTCCAATTATTACTGTGCAATGTTATTATCCAATTGGTAGTCTAGCCCACGGCTAAACCTATAGGAGTTGCTTTGTACAATTTTACCAAAGGCATACAAGTACTCTAAAGAGCTTAAATTATCTCTACACAAAACCATCCACAGTTAAAAGGTTTTAAAATATTTAATAATAAATAATTAAAACCACAAGACAATACTTTCTACTATACAGTGCTAATCAAAAGTTCAGAGATCACACAGATATACTTAAAATAAACCAGTAGTACAGTTCTGACATCACAGAAAAACACAGTTGTTGTCGTCTTCTTCTTTCGGCTTTTCCCGTTTAGGGGTCGCCACAGCGGATCACATGTCCTCTCATGATTGGCAGTGGAGTTTTGTGGTGTCGAGTTGCCAGCCCGGTGCCCAACCTTCCAAAGAAGGCACACACATGCCTAGGGCCAATTTAGAGTGTCCAATCCTCCTAAAGCATGTCTTTGGGATGTGGGAGGAAACCTGAGTACCCGGGGGAAACCCACACGACCACAGGGAGGACATGCAGACTCCGCACAGAAGGCACCCCAGCACAGAAAAACACAGTCTAATCTTTCTAATTTCTAGCTCTCAAAAAAAGCACAAGTCTAAGATAAAATACATAAGACAACAGGCAGAGTGCTGATGAGTTGGATATTAAGACAAAAATGCTTCACAATCTCTGGTTCTCACTATTTAAATTGAAACTGCAGTTCTGCTAAAATATTACATCATCTTTTACACTTTCCTGGTGTTCCCAGACTGACAGAAACTGCATTTACATTCTTTTACACTTAGAGCAATAAAGGACATTCCACATGTAAATTCTGGTCATTAACTTTAGCCTTAAAACAATAGACAGGAATCCTTAATCTAGCTGGACTGGAGCCGACTTGTAAACATTAAAGGCAGTGATGAAAGAATTTTAATTTTAAAGGACCAACAAGGAATGCTTGACTTATGTCTTTACAGCAGATGGCAATGTTGCCACATTGTTTTAAGTTCAACATTTCACAGTATTTACAAATGATAGAATTATGTACCAAATTCTATTCGACTAGGCGGGCAGCCTTCACCCATCTCTACCAGTCTTCACACCTTGAAAAACAGATGCTAAAAACTAAGACAGCAGCAGCAGGAGTAGCGAAGGGGTCCAATTCGAGCAGAGTTCAAGTAGAGTCCTTTTGGGAAGACAGAAGTATCTGTCAGACTGGTGAGGAAAGCCTGAACTGGCTATCAGTGGAATTGGAGAAACCATGCAGTCAACTTGAGACCTGGAATATCTGAATGATCCATCCCTGAGGGATGACAGATCTGGAATAGGGTCCAGTATCCATAGAGGATAACAAAGGTGAGACCAAAGGAAGGGGAACCACACTCGATGAGGGCAAAAGAGGGCAATAAAGACAGCCATGTTCTTCAACCGAAATGCCTTCTGTAAGAATTTGGGAATTATAGGTATTAGAGAAAAGCATAAAGGAGACTGGAGGACCAAACTTGGACTAGAGCATCTCTCAGTGACTCCCTTGGAGGGGGGATTAGGGCAAAGAACCTGCTGCACTTGCTGTGGGGAGATTCAAACAGATCACAGCAAGCTTAGCTCCAACGACAGAAAATCCCTTCCACCAACTGATGAGACCACTTTGAGGCATCAGAATGGACCTAACGAATTTGTCTGCTAGTACATTGGATTTCCCCGGTATGTGCATTGCCATAAGAAGGAGTTTGGAGATTGCCCACTGCCACTCTCTCATTGCCTCTCAGCTAAGGGGATAAGATCTGTCCCCCCCATTTATTGATGTGCCAAACCAGAGACATGTTGCTGGTTTGTATAGCAATCACCTTTGAAGGGTGTCCTGGAAGGCCTGCAATGTTAGCAGGGACAATCTCATCTCTAGGACACTGATGTGTGAATTGGTCTCTTCTTGGGACCATGTGCCTTTGACTGTTCATCCCAAAAAATGCCACCTCCATCCCTGTTTGGGGGCATCTGTGGTTACCATAGCTACTGGGGCAAAAGTACAAGAGTGCAGCCTTGGGAAGCTTTGTCCGATTGAATCCACCAGCATTGATGGTCTGTGCATACTTGAGTGAGTTTGATCGAAAAAGGACAAGGGATGATGAATAACTGACCACTGAACAGCTAGGGACCAATGAAAAATGCGCATACAGAACCAAGCCACAGGAAATAAGGTAATGGCAGCTGCCACTGATCCTAGGGCCTGACGATTAGGTCTGGCTGGGGGCAGAAGGATGTGCAATAATTTGCTTCACCTGGTATCCGATTATCCTTACCCAATGTGGTGGAAGAGATGATATCGGACTCCAACTGAGCACCCATGACCTCCAGGCTCAGAATAGGTTGGAGATGAGGCTTGCAGATGTTGACTGAGATGCCTACAGATTGACATAACTGGAGCTAGTAGTCCCTGGATTTCTCTTAAAGATGCTTAGTTGGGGTGGTGTGAAGCCAGTTGTCTAGGAAAACAAGAAAAAAACTTTTCTTACACTGTTAAGGATACCGATGGAAAAGTGAAATCAAAAAGGTGAAACCTTCGGTAATCCGCCACAGCAAAAATTCCAAGAAAGTATAAATAAAATAAAACGATCCCTGGGATTCATGAAGCTTGGCACAAGGACGGCGTTAGCCTTGCACCGACCATGCGGCGTAGAGATGGTGAGGCAGCACCACATGCATATTAATGAAGGTGTGCTGCCGTAATGGCCACGTGCATAGGAAACGTGTACGAGTGCAGGGGGCGCGTCCAAGTGCTGCATGGAGGCATGAACATGTCAGCTGCATACGCGCAACCTAAAATGCTGACTAGTACAGCCTGCCTCTAACAGTAATCACTCCTGTCAGTGTCCGTGGATAGTGAAATGTATGCAAAGCATACAAGACATTTTTGCGAACACCACAATAAGAAGTAAACACAAAGGCATGTAGCTGAATATTGAGTCCCCATCCCTCGAACAAATGATATTTAAAACCCCGTGCCCGTATTCCATTGCAGTGTCACTAGTTATACCAAGTGGAAGCGAAATGCATCATGTTAGCGCGCAGCCAATTGCTAAGCCTAGTCCAATGTTTAGGGTTACCACCTGTCCTACATTGTAAGGGACAGTCTCCCTCTAGGCAGGTGTGTCCATACCAAAACCATTATAAATGTGAAATGTCCTGCGATAGTAGGACATAATTATGTCCCATATTTTATGTAACAGTCCCATACAATACTTATGTCCATATATAAAATACCTAAATGTTACAAGAAACAGAATAAGCAAGTAAATGAAACAGAATAAGCAATTACACCGCTACAACAATAAAAGCTTATATGTAGGAATAAAACTAAAGTACAACCCTTTGTAATGACTGTGGGTATGTGTTGGCCTGTAAACTCTGATGTGTGCCCCGAAAATGTCCCATCCAGGTCATATGAAAAGGTGGCAACCCTACCAATGGTCAGAGCATTCGCCCAAAATCTGCCCATTTGCGGTCCAAGTCGTCCTTGTCAGGATGGCCCATAGATGAACGGGTATTACCCGGGTCTACCTACCATGTCATGAAAGATAAGTATTTGCGTGTACCTGTGTGTGTGAAAGTACAGCATGTGGATGATCAGAAATGCTAGGGTAGTCCTCACAACCATATTAGTCCCAAAGATATGTAGTGTATGCAATGTGTTCTGTTGACTGTGCCACTGGCCATCAACTAGAGAAGGGATGAATGGTGTCTGTGGAATATGGGGGTGGAGGGCGACGGGTAATGTAATAATTCACCAAGGGGAGACTGGGTTGGATGCACAAATAGATGAACTAGAGGTCTATGAGGGAGCAGTGGGTGAATCAGGAAGATAACCAAAGAACAAATATACACATCCGCAATACAATCCCACAAACATGTGAACATTAAAAAGTGCAATACACATGTACAGAAACATTACTGGCACATACCCACATAATGGTCTGGCCTGAACTGAGCCATCCAACACCAACACACCTGGATACATATTTGAATACCCATCATCCCCTTCACAGCACACCACCTCCCCCCCCACATCCTGAACGTCCACCAAAACCACCCATACTCGGGCTGCTAGATAGGCGCAGCCATATCTGCACAGTGACCCCTACCCATATCTAGTAGGCAGTCTTACCCTAGGCAGCCTCAGGATTGCAAACTATGTATCCCTTGCATGCATAACCCTACCTTATAGCGTAAAGCAAAGAAGGTCATCGGTCCCCACAATTTTTGGATATCCCTCATGGGATAAGTATCTATTCTAAACATTAGATTTGGTGTCTCGACACGATGTCCAGTCCTGTATACATATGGACACAAGTTGTACGAGCAGTAGTTGTCCACAAGACTGCTCAGCCTCCAGCCGGTCCTGCAGAACCTATGACCCAGGATTAAACACCTGACCGTGATGCACGTCTCCCCACGTGCATTATCGGGAATACATACCTTACACATTCGCATAGTGGCAGTTGGATATAGGGTGCTTAAGGCACTTTAAAGCAGACGTAAGTAGGGTTACCACCTGCCCCACCTTGCGAGGGACAGTCCCTTTTTGGGCAGATGTGTCCAGACCAAATATAATACAATGGCAAATGTCCTGTGATTGTAGGAAATACTTAAGTCCCATATTTCATGTAACAGTTGCATAAAACAGTTATTTCTGTATGTAAAATACTTAGTTACAAGAAACAGATTAAGCAACTAAACTTCTACAAGAATAAGCTTTCATTTAGGCAAATAAGTAAAGTTTTAACCCTTGTACTGACCGTGGGTATGTGTCAGCCTGTAAAATCTGATGTGACTCCCGAAAAAGCGCATATGCATGACGGTGAGTGGCGGTGATTCAACGGTATGGGAAATGTAAATGAGCATGTAGGTGTATTTGCATGTGTATGTACAGACCGATATACACACACATATATATATATATATATATATATATATATATATATATATAGATAGATATGAAGAATGAACATGGTCACAATATAGCAGTCATACCGAATGTGAAAGGAAACAGCAGCGGAAATCCCCGTAATAGTGCTGTTATATATATCAGGATGGCCATAGGTGAGCACACCTCTGCATCCCCAACCACAGGTAGGACGCTAAAAGTGGAACGAACGATCTCCCCATGCTAAGTCTGACTTTGAACTAGGTACAAGGCAGTCCCGGTCCCCAGTCGGACAAGCCTAAACCCAAATTACCATATGAACACCATGAAAATTGAACACACGTATGTGCCAGGACTATAGGTTTTGGAGGTCTGAATATCCTCGGAGTGAGTCAACACGTGGCACGGGTCCAGAGCAGTAGGCAATGGCGCATGTGTAGTAGTGTGGTTTTCCCAACAGGAAAATGGACGCCTGCTGTGCAAGTGAAGTGATGAGGCGTGTGTTTGGGTAACTATGAACCATGGGTATACATATAAATGAAGCAGAACACTAATAGTGTAGCAGTTAGAGCATCCGACTAATGAAAAGGCATTCACGGTTCAAGGTTGACAATAGCACATATTTTCCTTGTGGAATGAATGTTGCTCTGCTGTAAAGCAGACATTTAAACATGTAAAGGCGAATGTGTGTATCGCATGGCACTATTAATCAGATCCTTTCAAAGTGGTATTGTCATAATGAATAAGGCACAAATAAGCGGCAGTAAACAAATGTAACGCACAGTAAGCATAGGCGAGTGCACCTGCGCGGGTGTAAGCAGCTCCCAGCATAGGGAATGTATGTCTGTATGTACAGATGTAATATATACACACACACACATATATATGTGTGTATAGATATATAACCAAACAACCAGTCGTAATTATAAAGACAATTTGATTTAGAATAAAAGTTGTCTTTAATAATATATTAACGCAGAAAACTCGTATATAAGAAAACAGCGTTTTCATCCAACATCAGATACAATGTAACATATCATCCAATTTATATACACTTCAATCAAAAAGCCTTCCTATTATTCAATAAGGCAATTAGCTACAAATTAATGAATTTCAGAAGATTAAAATGTTAAAAAATCCTTAAAATTCCTATTAAGATGCATGAAATAAATCTATAACATTATGCATGAATTTGTAAAAAGAAAATACATCAATACACATAATAAATGTATATTAATTGTATATAATAATGAATGAAATATTTTTTACAATTTTGCTGACCGAGTTTTAAAAGGGGTATAAGGGAAATGATGTCATTTAAACCCGTAGGTCTGTTGGCTTCCAAGAAGATTTGCCAATAGGCCTCTCTATAAGCTAGCTTAGATTTCCAGGGTCCCCCCCGGGATCTTTAGATACTGTCTCAATGACAAAAAAACAAAAACTAGCCTTACTACATGTCAAGGAATGTCTGTATAAGGCAAATAGTTATTTTGTTGCTAATGTTATTGGTATGTTCATATATCCTTCGCTTAAGTTGCCTTTCGGTTTTTCCTACATAGAAACGGTCACATCCTTTGCAACAAACCAAATATACCAGTCCAGAACTATTGCAATTAGAATACCCTTTGGAATATATAATTTTATTCCTTGAAGAAATGGTAACCTGCTCTTCTTGCATAATATAAGAACACTGATTGCAGGCACCACACTTATAGGTGCCCTTTCTCTTACTGGAGAAACCATTCCTGAAATTTGTTTGTTCTAACAAGTTTTTAAGATTTTTTCCTTTTCTAAATACTACCTTCATTGGTTTATTGGAATACACGAGGCAGGACAAAATGTGTGTAGGGCCCCAAAAGCTCTGGAGAGGGCAATGTGTAAAGGTGTGTCATGGCTGCGATAACAAGTGGATAATGGATGTTACGAGTGTAAATTTAACATGGATGGGGTGGAGGAACTATGGGTATGTAATTATGGATACAGGCGTGCCAGGGTTGGACGGGCCGGTTCTAATGGACCGCCCCGTGGAGGTCAGCTAGGTTGTAATTGTATATATGCATACTCACATGCAGACAACAATATATGTTGAAGTACAAATTCTGTAACACATGCATTCCATTTGTTGACATAAATAATAGGAATGTGCCCATACAAACATCAACAGTAGATGGAATAATAGGCTGTGCAGAAGAGGGATGGGTCGAATCACACTATCACATTCCAATTACCATCGGTAATCCATACATGAACATATAGCGACATCTGTCCACTGTTAAAACGTGCTACATGCCAATTACAAGATGACTGGAGTGAAGTGTCGGTGTTATAATGAATAAGGCACTAGTATGCTGGTGAAGCATATAAAATTGATGCACTGATGTACATATATATATATATATATATATATACATATATATACACACACACACACACACACATATATATGACAGCAAGATATGAATACATATGCATGAATACATATGCAGATATATCTGTATATATTAATGTAAATATATATATGTTACAGTAAATATACACATGCATATACCTAGGTTATGTTACAGCAGTTATGGGTAACATATGTTTAGACCGGGCATATGTTGGTGGGAGGTCCAATCAACAAACGTCTACCTCCCACCTCCCTAGCTAGGCCGGTGAGACATACAAACACAATAAAGGTAAATACAATACTTCTTCCCAGACCACCGGCGGGAAACTACCAGTGGGAGAGATCTACAAGGTCTACACTTTAAACATGGACAGCGACGTCCCTTGTGGGACACCAAAAATTTGGACATTCCAACCAATGGGAGTAACACCATTACGACCAGGATACAGCTGTACACGGAACAGTAGGTTGTGCAAGCCTGATAACACATGGGTTGACACAACGTACGACATACGTCCTGACAATGGGAAAGTGGGCAGTGTGTAGGGGTGTGTTCATATCCCACCTGTGCCCACAGTAAGGATGAGTGCTGTAGAGTAGTGGCAGGTGGGGGAACTATGGGTATGCGATTATGGGGCTAAGCGTGCAGGTGTTGGCTGGCAGACACGTATTAGGACCGCCCCGTGGGTGTAAGTAATATTCCGATGTGGGTATAGCAGATGCCCATACCTCCTAAACCTTAAGAGCACATCTACTGGACAGTCCGTAAACCACTGGGGGAACACATAGGGAACATATCATTGAACTGTCCCCGATTACCAGGGATGTCCGTGATTACGAATCAGAATCTAACAGTCCCAACTAAACCCTCCTAGAACTACTGATATTAAGAGGAAAGGTGGCAGAATACACGTAATGAATAATGATAACATGCAAGAGTCAAACAGCATGTACCTCACAACAACGTGTATGGATACATATGTGCTCTGTGTCTGTCAATGTGTCAGGTTAATAGCACCAACCTTCTAAATGTGTCCCTGAGGTAGTTATGCAGTGTATCTGATTCAGTGCTCATTCTTCCCCATTCGTATGAGAGGTCTGACAGTGAGAGAAAGTGCATATTCCGCCGACTAACTTAGAAAGTTGATAGAATAATAGGGTTGGGGTTACCACATGTCCACCTTTGCGAGGGACACTCCCCTTTGGGCAGTTTTGTCTTGCAAAATAACTAATTATGGCAAATGTCCTGTGATTTAGGGCAAAGATTACCTATATTGTCTGTAGAAGTTGCATAAAACAATTATGTTCACCTGAAACACCTAAATGTTATAGGTAACAGTATAAGCAACTATAATGCTACAAGAATAGCCTTTTATTTAGGCAAAACAGTGAAGTACTCCCCTTTCTACTGGCTGTGGGTGTGTTGCCCTGCAATGTCTGACGTCTCTACTTACAGGTCCTATAGGGCTGCCACCTTTCCAAATGGCCAGAGTGGGACATGTTCTGTAGAAATGAAGACATTCCAGGACAAAACATACCTACAGCCGTGCATAGTACAGGATTATACTTATTTGCACAAATAAAAGTTTAATCTAGTTGCATTTGAATTGCTTATGCTACTTCACATAACATATAGAAGTGTCATATATAAAAACTGTTTTATGCAATTATTAATGAAACGTAGAATATAAAAATATCCTGTAATCGGGATATTTGCTATGTCTTGATTTTCGCAGTGTCCCTGGCAAAGTGGGACAGGTGGTAACCCTAAAGTCCCACTTTGGCCAACTGAAAAGGTGGCAAACCTTATAATAGGTATGCGGTAGCATGACTCGTCTGACGGATGTGGCTCCCACAACCCAACTACATGTCTGTATTGCAGAGTCTCTGTTCCCATGTATCAGCCAGATGGGAGCAGAGTGTATGCGGAACAGACAAATATGATTAATTCCCTAGACAGGCCGCTGATTCCATACAGTCGAACACCATGCCGTCGCCTAATGGGCAGCCATTCCCGATACTGTAGTCAGGAGTGGACTTAGGTCAACTGGTGCCCTAGGCAGAGGGCACAACAGCCCCCCACCACACCACCCAGTGCCCCCATCCTGGTCTACCTACACCAAATAAATACTGGCAAAGTGCCCCCACTAAAGCGGCGCCCTAGGTGGCCGCTTAAGTTGGCCTATGCCTAAGGCCGGCTATGACTGTAGTCATGTAGTCTGATGTGATTAGGCATCACAAGGTGGGAGCAGATTGTAAGAGAAATATGAATGATTCACCGGACAGGCCACTGATTCCGTACAGTCGAACGCCATGCCGCTGCCTAATAGGCAGCCATTCCCGATACTGTATTCATATATTCCAATGTAATAAGCATCACAAGGTGGGAGCACATTGTATGAGGTACACACAAATATGATTGTGTCACTGGACAGGCCGCTGATTCCATACAGTCGAATGCAATGCCATTGCCTAATGGGCAGCCAATCCCAATACTGTAGTCATGTAGTCTGATGTAATAGGAATCACAAGTTAATACTGTGGTCCTCGCTCACACCCAGGGGTGTGAGTGACAGATGCAAGCACCAATGTCGGTGCATTAGCAAGTGCAGGAGCGAGCGAGTGTAAACGTTTTTAGCTACCAGTATGCAAGTACTGCACTGGTTAAGCAATGTAGAGGCTAGCCGAGCTTATGAGGCTATAACCAGAGGTCAGCAGTGCCTAACACCGCGCAAACCCACTCACACCCACTCCCAACTGCTTTAATGTGCCTTACTCCCTCTGTATCCAATGGGCTTGTTCTGCCTTGCAACCAACTAAACGTCCTTCGCAAGGGTCGGAACCAAGACCCTGCACACACAGCTGTGTATTACCAATATGCCATGGCAGATATACAGACAACGGACAGTACCACAAACATATCATATAGCGCAGTCATTCAACAGTATAGGAATGCATCCCATCATGCAGATATACATGTGAGTGTTTATGTCCAGCATATAGGTACATACATATATACAGATGCATCAGGAACATACCATGTGGCAACAAAGCATTACAAACAAATGAAACGGGAAACACCAGCGATACCTGTATTATGTAGTGATGTTGCTCTGTGTGATCACAAGACTCCCTCAGACAGACATGTGTCAGTCATACACGCAATTAGTTGTACATTGGCCGTATACATCACTCTGTGCATGTAATGTACATTAACACAACAGTACCTGTCCAATCATTATGTGTGAACAGTACTCTTGCAAGGTGCTGTGTGCATCATCATCATGACAAAGGTAAATGAGGTAACCATAGAGGGACCGGTAGTGTTTTGTGTACAATGGGGTTGTCCTCCTCACGTGTACCTGGACGATGTATGAGTGATGTGCATACCAGGATCGTGCGCCTGAGGGACAGGGGTGAGGATAACAGTAGTATGTTATAATGCATACCACAAGGGATTCATGTGTCGAGTGGGCATGTGTGTGTAATGAACAGCTATGTATAGGGCAGATGGTGTCCTAGGAGCCAAATGGCCTTATGTGGCCATAGGTGAGGGTCAGATGTTGGGGAAGGAGTGTAGGTATGGCCATGGAGGATAGGCAGGAGCACAGAAAAGACAGCATACATGGTTGGTATATGACATGTGGGGGGGATACACCCTGGATGGGGATGGGTCTTCTGCATTCAAAAGCCCATGGGAACAGTGGGACAGAGGTCCCCAGCCATGGGCAACTGCCACTGCACCTACACAGCTGCAAAGGAGGCAGTGCTGGGGGCTGTCCAGGAGGGGCAGCATCACCCTGTAAATGTGACACTCTGCCCTTGAACTGGCGTATCTGGCTTCAGAACCCCTTAGGGAGCCACCAACGCAACATGTCCGGGACTGCACAACAGCAGATATGTACCTGTCTGGTCCTGCTCCCAAGGGGGACATGCTCCATCCTCAGTGGTGGTACCACCAGAAGGTGGTGGGGAGCCAACAGATGTTGCTGTCTATGGCAGGGCCCCAGATGTGCTAGTGCCCAGTGCCATGGTCAGCTGAAGTGGGACAGGAGGTTCTGCCGGGAACTCCCAACCCATTCAGCCTATGGTGTTGTGTTTTAAATCCACATATGGCTGAGTGATAGACAACAGCATATAGGATTACCTACAACAGTATGCATAGATATCACCAGCAACCCAACACAACAGATGGCATACATTTGCAGAGGGAGTACAACACATGCATATATACCGCATGCCAACATTACAATGTGTAGTAGATGTGTGACCGCAGCTATGAACAGTTGCCCATCATTGGCTTGTCACTGGGAATCCCACACAGTGTCAGTCATACCACTGTCTCATGTGACATGTCCAGTCAGGGATGCGATGGCAGTAACACATCCCTATCATGAACTGTCTGCAATCCTCACATCATGCTTCTGTTGTGCACAGAAGTGTGTTCAGTGTGTAACACAGGAAACAAATGGTTGCACACACTGACCAGTTCACAGATGGCCCTACAGATGGGGATCCCTCATGAAAAGAGTACGGTCATGTCTGTATTATAACATGCAGAATAGCCATTACCACACACATGTTAAACAGTCAGTAGTCTCAATGCAGCATAGCTACACTTACATGCAGTAGTTGTGTGGCACATCACCCTCCTGTCTTTAGGCTATTTCCCACTGTGGAAAATGATTGAGGTACATCCAGATATCATCTGTGATGCCGTGTCAGAACACCACATCCAGGTACCACTCACAGCGACCGTCATGGCCAGATAATAACATGTTTCCCTAGATAGTGTACTGTGTTTATCATGTGGATGGCTATGGGAACACCATCACAGCTGTACCACATGCAATCAGCTAGAGGAAGACTGCAATAGGTGCAGAGGCCATCACCTGACCATTTCCATCTCTTACAATACACATGCTGCTGCTGTGCACGTGTACACCTTCACATTCACCAGTGTGTGTGTGGGCGGGACAGGCAATGTACACTAGGGAAGGGCTTGGAGACTTAACCATAAGCATCATCTGCTACACACCAAATAGTACAGGGGCAAACCCCTGACTACTCATTATTACATGTGCATGATGTTACTACATGTGCCACAAAGGCGACATGTTGCTGTGCTGTAAGAACATGTGTGTAGGTGAGTGAGTGCCATCTGCAACAGATATAGTAGACATACATTAGGTATGGCACACATCAGTCCATGTGAATGGATGCCACTGTCACCACAACCTCACTCTAATGGACATGCATTGACACCTTTTCCAGGGCCACAAATACACAACATAACTACTTAGTTTGCCACACTGCAGTAATGCACAGGACCACATGCACCACAGGGGATATCTGGAGGTTCTATGGGCTAGGGCATGTGAAAGTGCTTGACAACTGTTGGTATGCCAACGAGGTTTATACTGGGAGTGACTGTGGTTGGGAGAATCACAACCCACATGCAGACATAGGGTGCCAGTACTGGCATGCAGGTATGCATTGCTCCATGGGTGCGCAGTGTTTGGCTGTGCAAGATGGCTGTACAAGGCTGGGTCAGGGGTGATCCTTGCCATTGCATCACCCGACAATGGTGTGCAGTGCAGGGGTGTAGTGTCTGCAATGTCCCACACAGATGGGTACTGCATTATCTGGCCTGACATCCTGGTTACCAATGTGTAGGGCCATAGCTTTGCAATGCATGCCATGTCTGTGTTTGATAGTCCTTCACATGGACATTACCTGGGATGTGCATGTCCCACAATACTGTACAGTGACATGTACAGGTGTACCTGGTTTGGCAGACACGTAGTGTACACAGCCTGTTATACCCCAATATGCCAATACTGGCCTGGTGTGGCAAAACCTGGTTGTCCCTGCACCTGCATGGATAGTATGATACAGGTTTTCAGTGGTGTCAGTGGCATGGGTCCATACAGGGCACATGTGTACAGCATTATCTGGCCTTAGTGGATCACATCTGATGGCACCACATATGTTGCAGGCATTCAGTGTGGAACATAGTGAAGGCACATTGTCAGTATATATGTGCCTATTGTACCGCTGTACAGGGTGCCATGTCTACAGACCACTGCATTAACACCATGTCTACTATCTGTTCTCAATGTGCATGTTACTAGCAACATAGTGGGATATCCTAGGCAAGGTTGTATGTGCATGGCACATGGGTGCGGGACATATACCGAGTACTAGTAGGGCTGCATACTTAGTTCACCAGGCCTTTTTCAGATGTATGGGTATGGCTTGCCAAAACAGTGCCGTGGCTGACTGACAGCTGTACTCCTGGCTGCATACTTAGTTCACCAGGCCTTTTTCCAGATGTATGGGTATGGTTTGCCAACACAGTGAAGTGGCTGACTGACAGCTGTACTCCTCGTGAGGTGGCCAATGTGTCATAAGACGGATACCATATAGGAAAACTACAAAACCCGCTTCCAAACATTTCCAATGGTAAGACAATCACGGCCACCTCTACACAGGCTCTGACAGGCATACACACACTTGCCATGTCCTGTATACAAACCCCTACCATATCACACTGCAGCAACACGCATTTAGGGCATACGCTACGGTGAATACTACAAAGCACTGTACTGGTCTCACACAGGCAGACACACACACAAACGTGGCATGTCTGGGATTAGAACACCGACCTAACTACTTTACTACACTACAGCATTACGCAGTTACAGAACACGCTACCGAGATTACTGGGACACAGCACTCCCAGAGGTGTATTTGTAGATGGGTGACATCAGCCTTGCTAACGGTGGGTATAAGAAATGTATGGAGTGTGAGCAGTATAAAAGCATTACTCCGTTCTCAGGCAAACGGGGACACAAACACACGGCAAGTGTGGGACTAGAACACCGACCTAACTATTATACTACAGCATTACGCAGTTACAGAACATGCTACCAAGATTACTGGGACACAGCAGTCCCAGAGGTGTATTTGTAGATGGGTGACATCATCGGCCTTGCTAATGGTGGGTATAAGAAATGTATGGAGTGTGGGCAGTCTAAAAGCAATTTACAGTCCTCTGGCAAATGGGGACATACATATACACACATACACACACACACGCGTGCCAGTGGCGGGAACGAAAAACCTGCCTAATTACAGATTACTATTAGAATACTACATACTTATGAATCGCGCCACACAGACTCCACATTTCAAGGTTGTCATTATGACCTTCTGGGAATGCGGACATCAACAGGGATTGCTGGCAGTTAAGATGTACATACCTGTGAACCTGTGTGTTTGAAGTAGGAATCCATCCTGACCTGGAGTATGCCCATCTGTGGAATGGACTACTCGCTATACAGGGTTACAATGGCCATGCCCATACACAGAGGCACATAACAGACACAAGGTGTCACTGGGCATGCTCACACACTTAGCACAGGGCTGTTCAGAATGCACTGTGTGTCCATCTACACAAGGATATACTGGGCATGCTCATACACTTAGTAGCATAGGGGGCATGCTCACACACTTAGTAGCACAGGGCTGGTTGGAATGCACTATGTGTCCATCAACACAACGATATACTGGGCATGCTCATACTCCTAGTAGCACAGGGCTGACTGGGATGCACTCTGATGCTAAAGACGGAAGGCCACAGTGGCCATGCTATTACAGGTAGACATAAAGAACACATTGTAATGGGCTCTGGTGTTAGTAGTTGTCATTGTTAGCAAGAACACTGCTCTACATATATTTGACACAGGTCTTTTACACAACATCTGCTGTCATTCTGGGATGACATGGCTGACAGTAGACCAGCATTTGTCACATATCATATGCATCCATGATTTAAGGGAGTGGGGATATTACCCAAGTCGCATCCGCCCACAGAGTGCCACTCCAAGGCAAATGCCCTAAACACAGGTTAACTCCCATACACCTACAGGACAACTGCATTGTTTTCTTATGCTAACCAGTGCTAGATGTGTAGAGTGCTAGATGTGTAGAGTCCATATTCACAGCTGGTCACTGTAGATCCAACAATGGGGAGTACTGACATCTGTGCAGTGATGGCTCTGTAGTGCACAATAGCACTACCGCCATATACCTCAGAACCTAGCACTACCACCATATATCTCAGAACCAGACGTGGGCCATAACACAGGTACAGACCACTCCAGGTGGTGTACCCACATGCATAAAGGCCACTCACGTACTGACCACTCCCCCCACGAAAGACATCACAGATGAGTCATGTGCAGGACACAGTGTCACATGCTGCATTCTAGGATGTAAACCTCAGACACCACCATGCCCTCGGACCACCAACACGCATCCATATATGTTGTATGACATAGTAGAGTACACCACCATGTGACCCTTGATCTGTGTACTGTACTAAGCTCTAGATCAACTGTAGAGAGTACACACGTACTGACAGTTGCATCATGTGTTATGCGATGCAATGATACTGACCAGGTCAGCTGTACACATACCAGGGGCCCTCGGTACTTTCCACCATTAGCAGATGACTGTTGCTGTACACCAGTACACGCCCTCATGTATGAATATGACATACATGTACCTGCCCTGGGTATGTACATGCCACACACACACACACACACACACACACACACACACACACACACACACATGTAAATAGCATAGCTGCTGTTGTCCTTTGTGCAAACAGGTTGCTACAGCCATTACACACAGGCACATGGAATGTAGGTCCATGGCTGCTGAATACTAACAGTACATAAGGTGTGATATTAATGTTGACAGAGGTAACATTCCCTCTGTACTGGTCACCCATTACACACATCATATCATACAACAGTTCATGTGTCATGTATGTCATTACACATGTCCACCAATTGCAATGCCTACAAACATGCCCAAATGTCAGGATTGTAGGACCTACTCACCTGTACATGTAGTGTTGTGCATTCAGATAACCTGCGTGTGCAGTTGCTGATGTATGCAGGTGACGTGTATCCTAGTACATCATGCAGTTGCAATGCAGCCTCAACACTGCCAACTGTATACGGTGATATGCTGAATGTACAAAAAGATGCACCTCAGGTATGGACAGATGTGTGGAACTAAGCGGTGGGGCATCTTTGCAGATGGTTATTTGCGTGGACAGCTCAAAGGTGTCTCACAAGCGGTCCTACAATACCCTGTGTAACCAGTAAGCAATGGTTTCGTTAATTGAATGACATAACCCACAACTTAGTGGTCAGGGTGACAGCGAAGGTAAATCACTTGACACCTGTTAATAGTCAAGATGTCCCATGTGCATATATCAGCACTGTTGCCACAGGAAGCATCAGTACAGTTTGTAACGCGTGCAATACTACTGTATGTCTGACATACATAACATGAGCTAGGCAGGTCTGAGATTCAAAGTACTGGCATGTGTGGTTGCGTGTGTCCATATATGTCACGTATTGTGGGGAATACATCTCAATTGTTACTCACTTCTCCTGTACACTAGTCTGTACAGACTGCAATGCAGAAAGCAGGACATAGGAGCGTGCATCTCACACATGTGAGATATCTGTATGTGCATGACATAGGTGTATTAAATACTGAATGCCACAACGTGTTTATGTAGGGCTGACTGGTCCCTGGGATGAGGATGTATGCTACCATACTGAACTGATAAGACCCCTCCCAGCATCCAGGTGATGCATTCTACTATCCATGTTGATGTCCCGATCTTAGGCCGTACTGACTACCTGTACATGTGTATTCTCTGTGGCGCATCATGTAGGTGCACAGTACTGTAATGATGATTTGCACATAGGCAGGGGTCTTCACCTCACCAGTAGCAACTGTGTGAGTGTGTGTTACTGTGTCTGTGAATCCGTGAGTGTGTGGGTGTGTTACTGTGTCACTGAACATATGTGTGTCAATACCCGAGTGTGTGGGTGCAGTTGTGTGTTGGCATCCTGTCATGGGAACGTGCATTACTGATTCCCAATGAGGCATCACACTTCCCACTGGCCTCTACCCTTGTAATCAGCTAGACCACTCTCTTACCTCACCACTCCATGTAATTGTACCTGTGATGTCACTCTTTATGGATGTCACATCTGTGGCCACAGTAGCTTAATACAGAGCTATCATGCTCTTGGATTGGTAGACACGTGTGTAATGTGGGACATTCACACTAGTATGTGGCAGCTACATGGTGCATGCTGGTATATTCATACATACCTGTGAGTAGTCCACATTGACATATGGGACACTAACTGCAAACACTGACATCCACCGGCACGTGCAATTAGACGCAGAGGACAGCAGATCATCATGGCCAACATGCAGTTACTGTTGTTACACAAGACACATACTGTTAACAGTATTGTACACCTGCACTACATGTTATATCTGCTGCCTGTCAACAGTCCTCAACAATTGTAAACTACACTTATCTTCCTAGTCTGTTCATCCTGTGCATCAGACCATCTGAGCATGTCCCTGCACCGATGGTGTAGATGTCAGGCATGCAGCACAGACATTGTCGTATGCACAGGGTGTTAATGTTTGCCAGAGGCCTAAGGCTGCACCATTGGATGACATCATGTGTGTGGGTTTGGGCCTTTGATCTAATTGGGCATGTGTGGATGTTATGCATGTGTGTGTTGCGGTGTCCTACATATGTTTCCAGTGTGTGCGTGTATGTATGCACACAGTTCTGCCATGTGTCTGGCCCACACAGGGGTATTATTGACAGCTGCAGACTGTACAGGTGAGGTTTTACAGTTCACAGTGCCCGGCCACGGACATGTGATGTGCCTGCCAGGGGTTGCACGGGCACTACCAGGTAGAGGTGCAGATTGAGTACTGATGTCACTTGTCCACTGGAACAGTGTCCCTGTTGGGACCATCCTGGGCCACGTCCACGTGGCCTGCTGTGTCGTGGTGTGGACAGCACAGCACCAGATGCACTGCTGCTGCTACTGCCACTATGGGAGTGGATATGTGAGGTAGCTCGTACACGTAGAACTGACACAGGTGATGTAACAGGCCTACATCCACGTGCCCGATGCCTCACTCCTACCAGATGTTCCAACACAGACAGCTCACACTTGCTGACTGTCATGCTACGGTCAAGGACTCCAACCATGCCATCCAGCCATCTATCCAAAGCTTCAGCAATCTACCGTTGAGCATTTACCATTGCCTGGATGTTGTTTAAAGAACGGACAGCAGCCCTCTGTTGCGCCATTCAGCGAGTGCCTGCGCCTCCATTACAGCCTGAAACATGCATCTGGTGACACCAGCTGCTGCACTCTGTCTTCCAGGAGCATGTTGGCCAGTGGTCCTCCTACAAGCAGCACTGGCCACGTGCCTGTGTGGGGCACCACCAGTCATTTGGCTGACACCATGGTGTGCAGGCACACCTTCCATAGCTCCCACACTTTCCTGTTCCAAGCTACCACGTACCAACTGTCCTTTCTCTATGGCCACTGGTCATGGAGTATGTGCAGGTATGGGATCTGTGTGAGGGGGATATAGACAGAATGGCAACCAATGGCACAGTTTCAGCCCCTGACAACTCTGCCTGTGACTCAATCATATGTTCATCATCACTGCTAGAGTCTGTGGGACACTAACATCAGATGTACCTCAGGAGGGCAATGCACCTACATCACCTGTGAGGGCAGACAAGAACTGTACATTACAATCTATACAACAGACATGCATGTAATATGACATGCATGTGATATGGCAGACAGCATGCAGAGCAGACAATAATAGTGGTAGTTATCATACATCCCTGGGTTGCACACAACAGCATGCATGTGTCACAACAGACGGCATGCAAATTACACAATGATAGTAGTAGTAGTTAGCATACATCCCTGTGTTACACCATGTAGACCAGCACAGGTTAACAGTACACCTGCCTGATGTGTGGCATATGACCTTGACAATCACATGTAGTATGACATGTGATCTGCTGATGTGTGCAATGACATGCATACATGTTTAACACAACGGTGTCCTGTCAAATATACAGTGGGGCAATGGTGTCCCAATGCAGTGTTGTCTGTCCACCCTACAGATGTACTGCATTTAGCTGATGTGCATGGCCATTGCAGGGAATCATGAGGTGTCTCTAGTGCTATACAGTGCGAGTTACAGACAGGGCTCATAGCCATGACTGTTCAGATACAATACATATATACTGTAAAATGTGATGCACATCACTGAAGTGTATACACACTAAACCATGATGTGGACGTTGTGACAGGTCACTAATGGGTATACGGATGACACCCCTGCACATCTGCAACCATATTGCTGCTGCCTGGCAACTATGGCCAGACATGGAACAAGTTGGTACACCGTGTCCACATGACATCTGTGTATCACACACACACACACACACACACACGAGGAGCAAGTATAACACTGATGTCCAACACCAGCAAGGGGAATGTACTGTATCTGTGGGCTGATGTGGATACTGTACAGGTGATTGCTGTCATGTCGCAACACCCTCAAGATGTTCAACACATCTTATGTGGTGGAGTGATGTTATGCCTACACAAATTGTGCACAGGCCTGTAGGATGGCTAGTGTTCCACATCTACAATATGACCATTATACAAAGGCCATAGTTGGAACATGTGCAGCCATTGTACGACAGGGTGTACACACAAGCACATCACATCTACTGTGTGTGTTGCTCCATGTCTCTGGCCATCCTCCATGGCCATGTGTGCACATGTGTTGTCCAAATTATTGTGATGGGCATTTATTTCACATGTCTGTGTTGTCCCATATGACATATATGCTCCACTGACGGGGTTATGCAGATAAAGGGTGGTATGTTTTCAAGTTAGGTAGGCAGTGTTGCAGCCAGGCCACTAGATGTCACGGACATGTCAAGATAGCACATCACATTGTGTGACATTCATAGCAGGGCTATGATCCACATCAGTGAATCCTGTGCGCTGGACATATTCCAGCCCACTGTGTAGTACTGTTTCTATTCACCACATGTCTAGTTCTGATCTGTAGTACATCCCTAAAGTGAACAGCACCTACACCATTGTATGCACAGCTGTCCACACATCTGGCAATGACAGTTTGTGAGGATTTATGTCAGCGAGATGATTCACATAGTTTGCAAGTGTTGCACATGGGTAGACATTGTGATGCATTGCAGGTCCGACCTGTATATTGTGACAAGACCATACATTGTGTACATGTTGTAAATGGCCACATGGCAGATAGATTTGTGCATTACGATTCCTGATAAATAAGAACAACACACTCACCTGCAATGGGCTGCTGTCGCAGCGGAACGCCAGAGGTACCTAAATAGGAGTAACACAGCAGTATGAGCTTAATCCACACCTGTATAATGGCTACAGGGTGCAATGTGCATAACAGATACACCAGTAAATTAGACTATACTATGGTACATGCACATGTGTGTATATACAGAGTAGCATACTATAGCATGCAGCATGTGTGTATACATGCCTTGCATATGACGTTACATTACATATTGTACAGTGACACACACAACTATATGGAATATAGTTGTTATAGGTGCAGTACTGACTTACCAGGCAACTCCAGACTCAGTGGTTGAGAGAGACCCACCTCCACAATATCGGCTAAGGCTTGTGGATGTGGTTCTGCAGGTGTCCCCAGGTTGGCCAGTAGCTCCTTGGTACGTGTGTGTGGGGGCTGGGTTTGTGGTCCAGCACCTGTTGCACCTTGTTCCCTGGCGATTGCATTCACACGCTGTTTTGCCCGTCTAATGAGGTCTGTACAGTGTCTGTGCACCTGCTGGTATGTGCGGTTGTGGCCACCAACATCATTAACCCTCCTGCGAAGTTCCATCCTCAGGGCATCCCGCTGCTGTGCATTATGTGGCACATGGCTGAACAGGATATTGTGATTGTCGAGTAGGTATGGGATGAGGGCCTCATCCTCCAAGCAGGTAAAAGGGGGTTAGCCTTGCACGCGGCATACCTGGAAGACATAATGATGGAGACAGGTCACAGTAACTCAGAGAGACATACAGAGCTACAGCTGAACATACATGTGTATCTCATTTATTAAGTTTAAATAGTTGTATTTGCAAACGCTCTGTTGGTTTGTTCTAATAAAAGCGTTAAGGATTTTATTCGACTAGGTGGCGTGATTTCTGCCAACAAGGTTCCTCTTTTTGTTTTGCGCTTGGTTTGGTTTCGTACTTTTTTACCATAATGACAAGGTGGTTAGAATATCCTTTTACATGGCCCCCCCAATCTTTAATGTGTTCGCATCTAGATCAAAGGAAGCCATTGTGACTCTACTCATGACATATTAGACCCATTAAAGGATACAACACCCCATTTGGGATATACCTTACAAGACAACTGCAACAGCTTGGAAGACCACACCAGTACCAAACCAAGGGGATTACTGACCTCAAACAGACCTATGCACCCCAACCTAAAACTCCAGCTGTACTCCGTAGCCAACCGCATACTCACAGGTGATCTCTGCTTGACATACAAGGCCCATGTCCATCCCTGTATTGCTGGATATGCTCAACCTAAACAGAGGCCCCTGCGAGCCACATGCTCTAGGGATATACACCTAACCACAATGATGAATAGGACGTGCTGGACGGATAGATTCCTGACCTGGACACTCCCCATGCTTTGGAACATGATTCCAATGTACATCAGGCAGGGCCCCTCACTAGCACTCTTCAAGGGAAACCTTGACGTGTGGATGGGAGACAGACATGTATCCGGGGATCACTGCAGTGGCTCTGCTGGACAGAGGCACAAGGAACTAATGGCTCTGCCGTTCAGAGGCACAGGGAACCAACCTACGGGGGTGGCAAAAGCCAACACACTCTAGCTAGCCTTACAAATACCCTTGGTAAGACAGCCTAGTACCTACCTTTGCACATATTACATGTCTTATGTGCATGGATAGTTAACTAGCTCTTCCATTTTACTTTGCTATCATGCTGATAAACTGTCGGGTGACTAAAAGACATATGTATTCTGTTACTGTGTATTGTAAATGCCAATAGACATAACTAATGTTTGCCTAACATTACAGTAAAGCTATGTAGCTTGTAATACATATCTGCCTACAATACTGTACATTACACAGTTATTGGCACAATATCCCGCAATGCAAATCATAACTGCACAGTGGCCCAACCTTCCAATGTTATTCTCAGTAATACACCCATACATATGGCCACAGTTACAATATATCAACATATAATATCCCCTGTTATAGCACATACTTGTTGGACCAGCCCTGCCATTGACATCGGCTGGTGAGGAGTATTTCTGTTTAAAGCCCTTATACAGCATCCCTTGTGGTGTATGCAGTGTTTGCCTTGTGACCTACAGCAGTACACACAAATACTACAAGAGTTACTATGCTCAACAATACATCACTACAAGATAACTGTTTCCACTATATGGATTGCGTGCACTTTAAATACTACAGAAAGGTACTACATACACAGACATAATGATTGTTCTACATACCTTATTAGTAACCCGAGGTGTTGTTAACTGTTGATTCAATCCTTTTCAGTTTGTGTTTCAATGTTCTTTGTAACGTTCCGCTGGTATATACGGATGGTTTGAATGTGTGATAACACATCCTTTTCTAGTTACATATCAGTAACATGTGGTATCCTGTCCACCAATTGCTCTTCCAAAGTAATTAATTAGATGCACATCAGCTGTGTAGCTACTCCATTAGCCAATACTATGGCAACAGTGGTGTATAACGGAGTACTCCTTTTGAGTGTTGTCCGTTTGCCTTACTTTCGAGGAAGACGGCCTGGATGTGTTGTTTGTGATGTATTTCAACAGCTATATGGAGACACACAGATATATTAGCTTCATGACTCCAGTGGACTGTGTGTAATGGCTAGATGATTTTGTTCTACATGAGTACAGCTGTTATATTTCAGAACATTGCTACTTATGCAGGGTTTGTTTGTACCTGATACTTCTGCAGATGTTTAAGTCTGGCAAGGATGTTTGGCCAGCTTAAGGCTGTACGGCTATGCATGAACTGTTATGTGGTTTACAGTGTGCTCACCAAACATCTTTGATTTGGTGTACAAGTGTAGCATACTGTGCTGTTACTCAGTAATTGCCAACACATCCTGGTGTACACACAACCCTCTGAAACAGGATTAGTGCAAACAAACCCTGTAACATCAGCAGCTGTTCCACTGTATAACAGCAGCTATTTCACATAGGGCCATGTTAGTGGGTCTCTGACAAGGTATGCTAAGGCTTCTGCAGATGTCGTACAGTGAGTGAATGATTTGTGATGTTATTACAGTTTGTATTGTAATATGTCTGGGTGTGGGGGTGATGTTGGTGGGTGTGCATAGCAGATGCAGGTGTGTAGGAACTGCTTTTATACATAATCGATATGTGCTGAGGGTTCCTTCCCTATTTAAACACCTATCCTTTTGTGGACTAATACAATGGTAATTGAAGGCTGATTCATTAAGGCACTGTTATGTGGTTCCTGTACAGCATATGCAGGTGATGTTAGTCCTTGAATCCCTTCGGTATTACATCTGAATGTAATAAAGTGTTGCTACATGAAATCTGTGTATTTCTGTCATAGGTATTTGCAGTCATCGTAGTTGTGTTGGTAACTGATCCTCTTTGGCTAGGGTTGCCACCTTTTCATATGGCCATAGTGGGACATTTTCGGGACACACATCAGAATTTACAGGCCGACACAAACCCATGGTCAGTAGAAGGGACAGAACTTTCCTTTCTTGCCTACATATAAGCTTATTCTCGTAGCAGTTTAGTTGCTTATCCTGTTTCTTGTAACATGTAGGTATTTTAGATAAAGAAATAACTATTGTATGCAACTATTACAGTACATATGGGACATAATTATGTCCTACAATCCCAGGACATTTGCCACGTTTAATATATTTGGTCAGGACACAACCGCCCAAAGAGGGAGCGTCCCTCGCAAAGTGTGACAGGTGGTAACACTATCATTGGCTCATGTCCATAGCACATATTTGTAATAGTGTATAGGGATATACTCTCCATATCCTTTGTTCATAAAGGTTGGTAGTGGCGGAATGTGTGATTGCCATGGTCCATGTTATACACATATATGAACACTTCAACCGCTGTATACAGGATACCTACAGAATTCCGAAACCACAGAGTTCTGACACACACAGTACCAGGACCAGACTCCCATACCCCACATTACCCACAGCGAAAGTAACAAGAACATAGAACACGCACACACAGACACATTGCTACCCAACACATCCAAACAAACCATCCGACACTACATATGAGCAGGTGGCCAAGCCCCCCCTACACCCCCCCATGTAGGTGTCTGCGCTCCCCACACCACCCCCTACTTTAATATTCTACCTCCTAGGTCGCGCAAACAGATGCACAAAGCTAACCAACACCCACACATTACAGTCCACCAAGAACACACACCACACACAGAACACACACTTACACACACTACAGCCCTAAGAAACACACTTACACACAGTAACCTACCTGAACCGAGCACCAGAAGCACTAACTGTCCCTTAACATCATGATTTTACACCTTGCGCATCTGGTGTTTCGGTACTGTGTTGTTTCGGATCTTAAGCCTCGGGATTACACGTGTCGATATGTAAAGCAGTCGGCATGTGGTAGGTATCCCATTTATATGTACCTCCATGGTTATGTAGATGTTGTTAACCTATCTATATATCTACATATATATGTATATCCCCATATATCGACATATCTCTCTCTCTCCCTACATATATATATATATATATATATATACATATACACACACATATATCTATATAACATACACCTTTCATTGGGTACATGCCGGTTTGTCCTATTTCAACACACTCCTACCTTTTGTGTTTTATCCTGTCAGTATACACGAATGTCACTGGTACATCTCAGGTAGCTTAGTGGTATGTTATTGTGATGAATGTGTACATGGTTGCGTGTTCTAATCCTGGCAGTGATATCTTATGTCTCAGAGCAGGCACTGGTAGTGCAAGGGTGATTAATGCACATTTCAGCAGTTGTGTGTTCCACATTTATTATTCTGTGGAGAACTACCTATATATGCAAGCTGTGTTTAAGGTATACTATGTAACATGTAAACATCTTTGAAGATTCCTGTCAGGGATACTCCCCATTATTTGGAATTATATCCCTGATTACATTATACAAAACCCATCACTAACACTCCAGAGAATCCTTGCAGAGTGGGTGGTGAACAGTGGCTACACACCAGGGATCCTGCAATTGGCTCTGCTCCACAGAGGGACAGTTAAGTAATCGATGGGGTGGCGAGAGCAGACACATTTTGCCTATGCTTATGAGTGGCCTTGGCAGTTGGGCATGTACCTACCTATGTATCTATGAACCTGTACATACAGTACGGCCACATGCCAATAGCTTAATTTACTGTTCAGGTATTGACTTACCTTGTGCCAATGGTGGTTGTGTGTACAATAGTTGAGGGCTACCTACGTAGGATGCACACGACCACCTATACATGACAATTTATAAGTGGTAGTGTGCGTGTGCCATTCATGTTTGCTGCGTGTGCAGGTGGAGAAGGGTGTCAGTCCATGAGTGCCTACACTGTCAGTGTGTGTGCTATACGTTCCCCCTTTGCCAAGGCATGGGCATACTGGGCACACCTCCGTCTGCCTACTGGGGCTAGTACAGGATGTTCGTGGTCCGAGTCCCTCTGTGCCTGTGGGTCCCTTGGCAATGGTGGTGGGCTGTGAGGGCCTTCACCATTCTGTCCCTGCTGCAGCTGTTTCCGCAGGATCTTATTGTGTAGCATGGCACATACTATGAAGATGTGGGCACACATTCCTGGAGAGTACTGCAAGGCTTCACCAGATATGTCCAAGCAACAGAACCGTGATTTCAGCATCCCAAACACGCACTCGATGATGATTCTGGTTTCTGCGTGTGCCTCATTATGGCGTTCTTGTGTGGCTGTGTGCATTTCTAATGGGAGTCATCATCCATGGTTCCAGTGCATAGCCAGCATCCCCCACCAGGTGGCTATATGGGAAGTCCCCCCTGGCAATTACCTGATACAGTTGTGAGGCATGCCAGATGTGGGAGTCGTGATAACGTCCAGGGCTGCCAGCACACACATCCATGATAATGCCCTGGGCATTGCACACAACGTGGCAGTTGATGGTGGGGAATCCCTTGCAGTTTATGTAGTTCCTACCCTGCTCACCAGGTGGTGACTTGATGTGTATGTGGCGTGCAGTCTATTGCACCCAGTACCTCCGGGTAATCTGCCACACGGTGGAAGAGACGCACATTGCTGGCCAACTCCTCCTGCTTTTGGGGGAAGTATATGTGCTCATTGGCATGTGGTACCATGGCATCCAGGAATTTGTGGAGTACCCTGGATGCTGATGCCTGTGAGATACCCATGATTTCCCCAGTTGGCCTTTGGAAGGTACCTGTGGCTAGTATTCTCATGCTTACACATACCTTCGTGTCCACTGGGATGGGTTCCCCTCTTCTGGCTCTGAGGCATGGCTGGCACAGCTCAACAAGTTGCTGTATGATGTCCCTGTCCACCCTGTAACGTTCTGTCTCCAGATCATGTAGCCCCTGGTAGGTTACCCTGGGTCTGAACACTCTTCTCCTTCTCCGGTGCCTGAGATGGTTGTCAGCATTATCCTCCACACCACCATCAGTCTCCAACACATGCCGGTGAATCAAAGCTATGGCGGCCCCTAACATGTACATATTAAAAGTTCCCCATCTGTATACACCAATGGTGCAGTGTGTCTGGGAATACACAAGTGTGTGTGTGGGGGGGGCTTTCACACCTTATACTATTGTGCAATGGATGATGCTGGTGTAATCTGGTGTGTTTGTGCTATTCCAGCTGCAGGGTATCTGCTATTGTGGGGCCTTTGGTGTTGACTTACTCTTGGCTGCCGTGAGTCATCTATTGCCCTTTACTTCAGTTTTCAACCCATTCCCCTCCCAATGTCAGGCATGCATCCAGCTGCCGCCTTTCTTGTTTTGTACTTTCACAACCCAGGATTGTGTTGGGAAATGTGTTATGTGGCTGATCTACTGTAAGTTTGCTTTGTTCTGCTGTGACAGTTCTCTTTTCTTTGCTGTACGGCACCTCCCCTTTCCTGTTCTGCAGGTAGCTGCTAGCAGCCTTGTTAGCTGTTGTCTATGGCCCACTGAGTTTCTAAGTGTTAATTACTCATTTGTACTCCAATTACCATGCTGCAGCATTTCCTTATTGTTTTCCTGTATCCTTCCTGTTTCAGCTGTAGTGCGCGCCGCACACAGGCGTTTACCGGGTTTCATGTGCGTTTTCATCCACGTTCACATGAACTTTCAGTTACCTTGTGTGCTCTCAGCTAAGCAAAGCTATGGCCTTCCACACCCCTATCCTGCGGCTTTGCTTAGCAACACAGATTAGCAATGATCCAATGTGCTTACAGCTACGGTGGCGTGCCCCTCTCGATGTCATGTTTACCTCCACGCCACTCCTCGGTGTTGTACCGCTATGCCGTGTGGTACATCCTTATGCCAGCGGGGTGTTTGCAATTCTGTATTACTTGACTCATTTGCATGGCATTGACTGCTAATTCCTAGTTACTGCAGGGATCACTGTCACAGACCCTTAGCAACCCTTGCGCCACAGTTGTGGTGTAGCATGTGTGCCATTGATTGTTATGAGGATATCATGAATTGCGTTACATTGCAGTTTTATGACATCTAAATATATTTTCCTTGTGATCCCGTTTGCGCAGATGCACTGCGGTTTTACTTTGTGTTAGTGTGGCCATGACATTAAATGTTATTTTTTATATGTTGTACATGTTGTTTTATGCCAGTGGCTATATATTTAGCCATTGGCATATATTAACATTATAATACGTAAGTTTGGTCCACTTTCATGGCTCCGATTTTATGTTTGACAAAATGTAAATCATTTTTTTTTTTGGTTTATATTTCTACATGCTAACGCTACACCTGCACTACTTCATGAATAGCCATATACCTTCATTTGCATGCTACACTGCTGCACATGGGGTAATTAGCATATATGCGCCGGGAGCTGCAAAGCTCTGCTGTATGCTGGTAGTGCACATGGAAACAGCTCATATCTGAATCGCTCGGTGGCCATATTTGGCACTAGATCGCCTACGCTACTCCGGTGCAAGCTTCATGAATCCCAGGGGATGTTTATTCCCAGATAAAAAACAAAATAAATAAAATACAGTCCCTTCAGAGTCCGATAAGCGCTTTCGGTAATATGCCTTCTTCAGATCGTAAAACTAAGACTGTTATTTTCACTTTTAAAAGAAGTACATCCAATAGATTTCAGAATTTCAAAGGACAATTTGCATCTGACCAATCATGAATGTTTTTCATCTTTTGCATGAAATGGTCAAATCATAAAAAAATGACAACTTCAGGAATAATCTGGGTAAAGCTGTAGATATCAATGTAAATTTTTGAGCAGAGTGGACATACCAAAATTAAGAAAAAAACATTTTCAAATGTACCTCATCATGAGGAACATACCTCATTTGGGGTCTTAAAAAGTTCATGTTCCTCGAAGTTCCACATTGAAAGGGTCTGTCACACATTCAGTGCTAGGAAGTTTTTAACTGATATCCATGATAAATAGAAAAGAATCATATTAATTCATTAAAAGATATTTTAAGACGCAACACAAGCATATTTTAACCATCCTATGACCTTCCCAGTTGAAGTTGTTAGTAAGCTGTTAGTATGTGTTCCACATTTTGCTCATTTGTTCCACATTATGATGGCTAGTGTTCCTCTTTTTGGAGATGGAAGGTTGAGAGCTGAGTCCATCTAATTCGGAAAAGTATGTCTGGGATCTCCATTGCACCAGTTTACACATTATTGATCATCTGACCCATTATTAAATACAACACTGAATACGATAGCCTTCAAACAAGTCACCCAAAACAACTTGAAAATTAACCACTGTTTACTAGAAAAGGATATCACTGGGTTGGAAAATAGACTACTCAGTAAGGCTTTAGGAACTGTCATTACATTCTGCTTCTGTAGGTTACTTAAGAGTTTACCATCCACTTGGACTACAAGGCATTGTCTGATCCATCTCTTTCTGAAAGTCTCTGCATTGAAGAAGTTTGCATACACTATCATCCAAAATCATACCAAAACCCCTGTTAGAGTCTACCCTTTGTGACCACAAATCATCTTGGTCATATAACAAAATATACGGTTCTGAACCCTTTTTTGTCACGCAATATAATTTTGGCATTTTTTTACAAATATTTATTTTACTTTTGTTTATTGGGAAAGTCTGACTGGACACGTCCTGTTTCAGCAGAGGCCCGGGGAGAAAAGCCCCACAAATCCGTAACATATTATTTACTTATCATAAATCCATATGACAATATATAGCATTTTGGTGCAGTTTTTGCTTAAAATAAAAATCAGTTTAATATGTAATATTACACAGCACAGCACAGAAAATGAGGTAGAAATGCAATAGCACATGGAAAAATGAACAATCAGAGTACATGGTTTCCTGTAGGTTGTGCAATTAGTATAAAGTAGGACTGGAGAACAATTGAAATAGTACAGAAGTCTATATAATGGGCAGTATAAGATAGTAAGGCTAGGTTGTTGGTTAGTCTGTGGATATACTACATCCTCTCACTCTAAGGACATTAAGTTTGCCTATCTAGTTCTATGTAGTTGGAATCAAAAATGTTAGTCAGGATTTTTAGGTTAAGGGACTAATGTCTATGAAATGAGGACAGGTTGTTGATTTACTGTTTTATCCAGAGGAGTTGCAGGAGAAAAATATACTCAAGCAGCATCTAGTTTTCCACCTTAAAACATGACATTTCTTCCTGCTTACTGTAGTAAAATGCTTTTTCAGCTTAATTTGCTGCTTTCATTAAAGATATTTCTTGCATTAGTCATCCTCATTGCCATTTGTATTTTATTTATTCTAAGCATCTACTGTTACATAAAATTAGTAAATATATGAGGTAACAATTTTGTTTCAATGTATTGCTTCATACTCCTTAACATCACATGATGTATCCAGCAAATCTACACACACACAAATCCTACACATGCATTAATGTGTGTATCCTACTGCAGCTCACACTGAAATGAACAGAAATAAGAAGGTAGGAAAAACAGCAAGGGGGTTGAGAGGAATGTGACCATCTAACTATCCACCACAGAATGCATTATAAAGATTTAAAAAATCCATTTCTTCTGTTCATATAGCATGCCTGCATGATGTGATAGCAAGTAGAGTACAATAATAATTGTGGCACAAAGTCTATGGTCTGTAGAAACAGGAAAATGATGAGATTTAGCACTGGCTTACCAAAAAGCGTAAATTGTGAAGGTGGGTGAACAGCAGGCTTTAAGGAAGCATAAAACACAAAACCTGTAGATTTACTTCCTGCCTAGTGCTATGCTAATATTGTATCATGAGCCCTAGTCACCATGTGAAGAATGCATTACATGTTCATTAACAGTTTACATACAGTAACTACATGGAATATAGAACCCAAGCTTCTCTGTTACTACCAATTGCGGTCCTTGCTAGCTCATGTATTTTATACTAAAGCTTAAAATGCAGCCCTAACCTTTGTGTATCGGGTTAAATGAAAATTCTAGCAAATGAATGTGACAAAGAGAAAAACAGACAGGGGGTGCCCTGTCTCTTACCAGTTATTGCATGAACTCTAATGCTCTTAATTTTTACTTTCTTCTCTGGTGGAAGTTGACGACTGTACTTGTTCTTCATAATTTCATAATATCCAACATATCTGCTCTGCAATACAAAAACAGTAAATAATAAAATACATTGATGCCTACCACAAACATACATACTGGATATACAAATTCATGAATGAATGCACAATAAACGGATTAATGCCAGGCCTATGACACCACTCATGACACAGATTTTTCACAAGTTCTGTCAAGTAAAATGCATCCCCAAATCACTCCTGTGGTCCTCCCTCTCTACCCACAGCTAAACTACTAAAAACACACACAAGATCTTCCAATTCCAGCAAACAAAGCCATATTTTAGGTTTGAAATATCAGATCAAACAGAAAGGAAATCAATGCTTGCTGAAAGTGCAGTGTTTTGAAATCTACTGTTATGAAGGGAAGTGGGAACAGAGAGATAAAATATGCCCAAGAACTCACTGTGATCTCAGACAGTCTCTCTAACTCTGTAGAGCAGAGATTATACTAACTGCCATTCAAAAGACTCCACTTGTTCATCACCCCCCCCCCCCCATCCCTGTTATTCACAAAAATACTACCGCATACGTTCTTTTTGAAGTGTATGGAATCAGGAAGTTTCAACAGAAGTGGCCTTAAAAATTTAATCTAATTTATAATCTGTACTTTTCTGTCCTGTATACCCAATAAAACAGGTCAGGGGTCTACTCAATTTTACCTGGACATAACAGTAACAAAATGTTCCCAATATCTACAAAGTAATTTTCCATGCTAGGGAACACCACAAAGCATTCCAACAACTTCTAACATCACCCAGACAAGAAGATGGGAGATATTTTGTCAGCCTAAGTAAAACAAAAAATTACAGAAGTGTATATGTTGTAAAAAAAAAAAATTATAAATGAATGACCTGGTAACTAACAGGAAGGATGTGGTTTTAATACCTTATGGTAATCTTGTAGTCTAAGGTCCAGAATCCCATCTGTCCCAGACTAATACCATCACACCAAACACTGAATGCTTAAGCTCTCTCCAAGAGCCAACTTGGGAAACATTTCTGCCAGCCTAGGTGGAACATAAATGTATAGACGTACACACTGACAAACAAAAAAATCTTGTGTGGGAACAACCTGGCAGTCAGATAGAAGGATCCAGTATTACTGTCTTATGACAATCCTGCAATCAAAAGTCCAGAATTTCATTTGTCCTAGTCTAACACTACTGGGCAAGGTACAATGAATATTTAAGGGCTGTATGCACTCTTGACAAAACACTACATACTGACAACTTTTCTAGTTGTGCTACCACCCATAATGTAATCAGCATTTGGCAAATTAATGCGACTCAAAAGATCTTCAACTCCCTGGCCAAGTAATATTTGGCATGAAGAAAATGTAAATGGCGGCCAGCAGAATCAACCATATTTTCCACATGTTCTGAAAAGACCACACCTACCCTGAAATGGCATTTAGAAACTGGCCGTAGTACATGTTGCATGTGCCACCTCAACTTCAAAGATATAGTTCCAATCCCAAAGTTTAAAATCTTCTGTGTACGTATGGGAACTTTATATCCCACTCTCAATCCAGCTAAATGCCATATTTACATCACGAAGAGTCATCCTAAAGAGGAACGATATCCTCCTACTGTCACCTTTCACCACACCAGTCAGTTCCTAAGCAAACTCTACCCCTTCAACCTCTCCCAGCCGCATATCCTTCTAATGCTGCCTTATAATTTGGAGCAATCCACTACACCACCCTAACACTAATCTATGCCTCCAAAATACTAACCCAAATTCAGCATTGTTAGTCCTCCTCTCCTCACTTCCTGACATTTTATAAATTAGGAGCTGTGACCCAAGTGGCTTTATCAGCCCAGACAGATCTTCTAACTTCCCAGGGAATGGCTCAGACTCTACACCATAACTCCCATAGATACAACCTGCTTCAAATCAATAACATTTGGAAGAATAAGCATCTTTCTTGTTAGCACTTTGAATCAAAGCTCCATTGAGAGCACCTCCTACCTTTGAGCAGCCGCACATATTTTTTGCCTAGCCGCTCAAAAAAGACTCATTAAAGTCCTCATCAAAGTAGTACTGGCATACCTAAAAAAAAAAAAAAAAAAAAAAAAAAACCTTCAGCGACTTCTCTCCCTAGCCTACCTAAAGAAGTTGCATGAAGCCAATGAAAAGGAGTCACATTCATAACTGGTATATAAACTTTGCAAAGAACCCTGGCTGCTGACTAAATCTTTTCATTTTTATGTCATTACTGTCTACACATACACAGATTCAGGAAGCTGAAAATGACCATATGGCATACAGTCTTGTCCATTTGCCATCTACTGGATTAGTTGCAAGATCTACTTAATCAACAGCTTACTTTTCCACCTTTCAAAATAATGGCCTTATTAGCCACGTTCCTCTCATAAGAGCAGACAATCATTTCCATGCATTCAGAGTTACGTCATAGTTTTTAACATTTAACACTGGAATAACTTCCATGCAAATGTTATAATCTACCATCCTTTCTATAAAATAAAAACTATTACTGGTATCTCTGCTAAGCTGTCATCTTATAAATTCAGACTTTTTTTCTCGTACATCACTTTTTACATACATAGCTGAAATAGTACAGATTTTTGTAATATTTTCATTATTTCAGTTAGACTTACTTCACTAATAATGCCTGAGTTGGCAGTATCACATACTTAAGATGGGAAAATGGAACTCTTCCCACAATTTCTCTTTCACACACAGACGTACACACCCCAATAATTTCTGGCTGTCATCAACACATCACAAAAAGCTAAAAATGCTTCTACTAAACTCCATTTCATTCACTCACTTAAACTAAGACATGCATCTTCCCCTTCTACTGTGCTTCCAGTCCCTTTATCACGACACAAAAATGTAGTTTCTCTATGTGATGTTCCGCAAATATCACTGAATACCAGTTATACACAGCATCCACCATTCCAGTCAAAGTATTTCAAAGGACAGTGCTTTGGTCTCCACGTGACCCACAGGACTTGCAGTAAATCTCAGCATAATGAGAACTGCAAACATACATGCTACCTGACAGAAGTACAATGGTGTAAGTAAACTTACCATAGCAGTAAATGTCTGAATGATGTCTGTTGCGGTAGCCTTAGCTGTAAGGGTTACATCCTGCTAAGGATAAAACAGCCATCCAACTTCCAAAGCTTAAGGGCACCTTCCACATGCCCACACCGTTAGTCATCTCAAGAAGAGTTAAGGAAAGAGAGTAGTTTGGGCACCAAGTCTTTCAGAGCTTTCATGCTAGATGAGAGAGAGAGAGAGAGGCTAAAGCCCTGATGAGGTTCATACTAGGAAAATAATGATCCTCATCCCGGTAACAAAAACATACAAAAGCAAGGGTGACGGAGGTGGAGAGCAGCAGTGGCCATTTAAACATCTACTTTTATGGGACGTTTGCTTGCAGAACTACACTACGTTTGTCATATTTATCACTACTGCAGTAGTCTTAGCTATATGGGTAGACTACCATAGCTTAGACTGACTGGGAAGAGAAAGGATGAGGTTCAAAGAACACCTGGAGAATTGCCCAAGCAAAGCCTGTTCTAGACCTGGAAAAGGAAACTAGTTTATAGTGGTTTGTAGAAGCATGTACACAGGATCATGTTGATACTTCTAGAATACAACACTTTCTAAAAAGCCATAGATGAAACCAAGGTTCTGGCAGAACTACCTTGTTGTGGTAGGTATAACAAAAGCGCAACCAAAAACAATTCCCCTGCATGGAGAGAGTTGCACGGCAGATGAAAACTGAACCAAAAAACAAGTAGCCAGCAACACGGGGCTATGGAATAAAATTTATTGAATCATGGCTTCAAAAAACAGACCAGTTTCGGCTTGGATTTCACCTAGCCTTCATCAGTGTAATATTATAAGAAACAAATTGAAGTCACTTATACCTTATAATTAATTGTAAACAAAAAGTGATAGGATAGCTCATAAATATTAATATGACATCTCATAAATATTCATTTCTATTCATAGATGTTCATTTAGTCCAGGATAAAAAAGACCACCCAGTGCTTACAAAAAATGTGTTTTTTTATGACGAGCAATGCTATCTTCAGATTCAGGGAACAGCTATGGGGGCATCTTTTGCCCCCATTTATGCCGATCTATACATGGCATACATTGAGGATCACATCATTTATGATGCCACACACAATCTGTGTTTACCAGAGATTGATATCTGGCGTAGATATTTGGACGATTGCTGGATGGTGTGGAGAGCAGATACTGAATATTTACAGGAGTATGTTCAATATCTAAATGACAACAAATGGGGATTACATTTCACCATCACTTGTAATCAACATCAGATTACTTTTCTGGATATTCTAATAACCAGAAATGCTGACAACACATTAAATACTGAAATATACCGTAAATTTCCTGAATACAATACTTTGCTCCACGCATCCAGCTTTCATCCAAAACATATAGCCAGAAACATCCCCAAATCACAGTTTATTAGGGTAAGACGGAACTGTTCTGATTATGACACCTTTCGTCTATACAGCCAAGATTTGACTAACAGGTTTAAAAATAGGGGTTACAGCTCAGGATACATCTCTACTGCCAAGAATTATACATTACATTTACCCAGGGATGAACTTCTCAAATATAAACATAAACAAGTAACTAAATCTAACATTTTACGTCTCACGACTACTTATGGAAGAAACACTAATAAGTTTATTGATATTATCAAAAACAATTGGAATATTCTTTCAGCAGATCCTACATTGTCTTCCATCATAGCTCCCACTTGCTCCTTTTCTTTCAGGAAGGGCAAGAATTTGGGAGTTTACTTTAATCATTACAAACACCATTCTGATTCCATGCATTTACAGTTGGCACAGACTACTATTACCGGTGATAAGCTGGTTAGCTGCATGCCTTGTGGCCATTGTAACAATTGTAAATATGTACTGAGAACTAAACAATTTTCTAGTAGTGATAGTAGTATTGTATTTGACATTAAGTTTTTTGCCAATTGCAATTCTGACTGGATTGTCTATATGGCCTGTTGCAGCTGTCATGCATTTTATGTCGGTCAAACTTCCAGACCCTTTAGGTTAAGGGTCTCGGAACACTTGAGTGATATTAAATGCAAAAGAACCAGTAATGCACTTTACAAACACACACAAACACAATACAGCCAAATTTAATTTTTTAATCATTGATAAAATTATTGGTGATCGTTCCCTTAAATCTGGTTGGCATAATAAATTAAATATTAAGGAGAAAAAATGGATTGTTAAACTGTGTGGTCTTTTTTATCCTGGACTAAATGAACATCTATGAATAGAAATGAATATTTATGAGATGTCATATTAATATTTATGAGCCGTCCTATCACTTTGTTTTCAATTAATTATAAGGTATAATTGACTTCAATTTGTTTCTTATAATATTACACTGATGAAGGCTAGGTGAAATCCAAGCCGAAACTGGTCTGTTTTTTGAAGCCATGATTCAATAAATTTTATTCCACAGCCCCGTGTTGCTGGCTACTTGTTTTTAGTTATAAGAAAAGGTAATAGCATGAGACAACTATTTGAAAATAATCTGCTAAGTCCCTTCTTACCTTCATACAAAATGAACAACTGATCATATTCCTGAAAGGTTTAGTTCTGTTAGTATATATCTGAGTGGTCTGTGGACATCCAAAGTATGGACTATCCTCACAGGTTCTGGAAAGGGAGATGGGTATCTTGACTCAAAGTAAACCTGAAAACCACATTAAGCACAAAGGAGGATTATTTTTAAGGCAACGTCATCTTTGAGGAAAATGACATAAGGCTGACCCACCATAAGAGCTTGCTTTCGCAGAAATCAGTGCAATCAGTAAAACTATTTTATGTATGAACATTGAGTCACAGTCTGATAAGCTGGTTCAAATGCAGCAAGAATTTATAAAGCAAAATTAAGATCCTAAGGAGGAGCCAACTGTTTTCTAGGAGAGTTTGTATGCAACATCCCCTAAAAAAACATTTTTACATGTGACTGTACTGAAAGGGGGGAGTCAATGGCAGACATTCTGACATAGCCGACAGATGTACCTTGATGGAGGAGTAACACAGGCAATAAGGTAATAGCTCACGCAAATAATGTAGAACTAGAGAAACACTAGCCTTAAAAAGGTCCTGGTTCTCTTATTGGCACCAAATAGAAAATGTCATCCTTTGAAGGCTTTTTACTGAAGCGCTAGAAGTGATTACATGACAGAATAAAGAAGTGGGTAGCTTTTACGTCATAGTTTCTGCTTAGGAAATGTTTTATACTTGCTAATGTATGCTCTACAATTATCAGGTTTCCTTGCACCCATTAACAGCTACTGCATGTCCTCAGAAAAAAGGTGCCTAAAAGGTATTAAGACTTGTATCATCCAGGCATTTAACTGCAGTTGTTTCGAGTTGGGATGTTTCAAACACCAGCCTGTTTTGTGCGAGTAGGTTCAGTCTGTGAAGAAGCTTGTAGCAATTCCTAAAAAAAGGAGAGCTACTCCTGCCTGTGTCAGAAGGGAGTCACTACACTGATCTTTGGAAAGTACTCCTGAATTTTTGGAATGAACTTGGATATTCATGAAAAGGGTAGATAAAGCATACAGAAGCATTCCTGCACAAGGAAAAGAAAAAAAAGGCATCTGTTTTCCAGATTTCTCTGCATGGAGTCCTAGAGCACAATTTTGCCAACTGATTGCTGTCATTGAAAGCAAAACAATTTATTTGAGGTGTTCCCCGCAGCTAGATCAATTCCTGAAGACCCCAACACTTAGTTTCCATTTCTGAGGGACTGTCTTGCTCCTGCTCAGCTTGTCTATCAAAATTTTGTTCTGATAGAATGCATAATCCCTACAGAGTATGATTGCGCTGAAATGCTACTTCACAGACTACCACAGCTAGTTTGCAGAGGGTAAAGATCTGGCCCCCCATTTGTTTATGCTCACATCAGTGTGGTGTTCGCTCTGTTTAATAATCCTGGTGACTACAGATGACAGAGAGATGAGAGCACTGATGACTGTCAACATCTCTCATGTTTGTGTTTTGAACTGTCCTTTCTGTACCAAAGACTGCACTTTTATCCCCATAAACTCTGCTCCCTTAGCAAGGTCTGAGCTATCTCATTAGATACCTGGATTGAGGTAAATGCTCTCTCTCCACAAAGGAATTTCCCCTCTTACAACTCCCAAAACTGGAACTTGGAATATCAGGGGATGCTGAAGCTTGGACAATACTGATTTGGGGTACCATTCAATTTTTTCTTATTTGGAGTCCTCATAGAGGAATCACAGATTCCATGAGCCCTAGCATCCTCAAACTCCCTTGGTGAGGCTTTTGCCTGACAGGAAAACTCAGGATTAAATCAAGATACAGATCTACCTTTGCCTGCGTTAGAAAAGCTCATTGAACTGGGGAGACTAGGAGAGTCCTCAGGGGAACAATCTTGCAAGGGAGTTGTTAAAACAAGACTTTTGAATGTTCTCTTGAAATCCCAGTCTTTGTAAGAGATCTCTCACTGAAGTCAGAGACAGATTCCTGACATTTTGAAAAAAACATTGCAAAATATGCATGCCATCTAAATAAGTAAAATGTGAACACCTTGCTGTCTGCAGTAGGCTATCACTGCAGCTATACTCTTGCAGCAGTGGGTAATTCAAATGGTAACGCACAGAACATAAAGTGTGATCTAGATACAGAAAACCTTAAGAAACATCTGAAACTTGGAGCTATAGGAATGTGATAAGCATCTTTTAAATATAAGGTAGCCAAAAATTGTAAATGAAGAAATGAGAGGTAACAGGTTGTGAAGAGATAACATTTTGAACTTGGGCACGATCACAAACCAGTTTAAAAGGGAAAGATCTAGAAAGTACAGTTGTGTACACTTACCATAAATGTAGATGTTCAAGTGTATTCACTGTTGCAGTCCTTACAAAATGGGTTATCCTGCTCCCGGTAGCCCACAGTCGGCCAGAATACCAAAGTCCTTGGTATATGACGTTGGCTGCCTCTGGTTTAAGCCTGACGTCAGGACATCGGGTACAAAGGAAGGCAGCAGACGCCATTTCCTCAGTTTTTCTTGCCTTAATTGTCAGGAGCCCACAAAAAAGGTTAGACCAGGAAAAGAAAAATCCAGTCTGTGCCCTAGGAAAAAAGGGGGATGGAAGGGAGGGAAACCAGGACTGCAACAGTGAATACACTTGAACATCTACATTTATGGTAAGTGTACACAACTGTACTATGTTCGTGTTTCACTGTTGCAGTCCTTACAAAATGGGTGGATTCCCAAAGCCTTGGAAAAAAAACAAAAAGGGGGGAGGAACACCCGCTGTCTACGGGTTGGTAAGGATGCTCTGCAACACTGCACTGGAAAAAACAGCACTGGACTTGGAAAACAAGGGTAAATTGTAATGTTTAGTGAAAGTTATATTAAAGTTATAATATAAGTTGTAGTATAGTTGTAATAGTCCCCTATTCCCTCCAGCCCCCACTACCTCTACATTTACAGTAATCACAGCCACACCCACAGCTCACCCTCACACCACCTCCACCAATAACAGCTCCTCAAGTCAGATCACATTATGCCACACAAACTTGCTCCACCACATACTCCCAACCACTCTCATTCCCACTAGGCATTATTTGCATCACACACACACTACTTACCCATCCACATATAGTGCAACCCTATAATTCCTATCCAGACCCCCACCTAGAACCAACTTAAACTTTATAACCATGACTACCACACAAGTTTAGTCTGTCTTCTCATAATTCTTTATAACACCACAAGTTAATCACTCTAGCAATATCGCTAAACTTATTAGCACAATACTACATTATGCACTCTCATATACAGACACCACACATAATAATATCTGCCCACAATTGTTCAAGAACTACATAACGGACCAATTCAAAACTAAACACATATGCTCTCATTCCTACTCCAAAAGAGCACAATACTTTCTCACACTCATCACCAAACTCACAACATGTGTATCACGATTTTAACACCAGGCTCACCATAAGTGGGGATATCCACCTCAACCCAGGTCCAAATCCATCCTGTCCAACACAAACTGCTCCAACACAAATGTCAGAACATAACACACCACTATCTTCATCCCTGGGCAAATCAACAGCAGCAGCAAAACTAACTATCTTTTAATGCTAAATATTAATACTAGAAGTATCAAAAATAAAACACCTGAACTCCAAGCCACAATTAGCTCACTACTCCCCACACATAGTTGCTTTAACAAAAACCTGGCTAAATAAAAACATAGCTAACTCATAAGTTCTCCCTACTGGCTACAATAGCATTAGACAAGACAGACCACTTTGTAAAGGGGGTGGAACTGCCTTACTGTACACGTCCAGCTTAACTGCACATCAATTACCAAACTCCTACCCCTCCCCCAATAATTGGGACATACTTATCTCTCAACTTCAACTTCACCCTAAAAAGGTCATCACCACAATTGTGATCTATAGTCCACCTGGTAATACACCTGCTAGTCTGGAAGACTTCTTATCCTGGTGTTCTTCCACATACTCACAAGAAACCCTTATTCTGGGGGATTTCAACCTAGATTGGTTCACCTGCATATCAGAACCACCAAGTAATCTAATAAATCTCCATGGCTACCAGCAGCTAGTCCAAATTCCAACTAGATGTGATAAAAACTCTAAAAGGGAATCCATCCTTGACTGGGTCCTAACAAACCCACATTGTACCCCCATGCAGGCAGTCTCCCAGACACCTTAAGTGACCACAACATAATATACCTTATACGTAGTAGAACAAGCATATGCAAAACCACTAACTATATATCCACTAGAAACACAAAAAAATTATCTCCTGAGGTCCTCAATACTTTACTGTGGAACTGTGGCTGGACCCCCCTAAAAACCCTCCCACTTGACCAGGCTGTAGCACATTTCAACAAAACATTTCTACATCATCTGGACACTGTCGTTCCATTGTGCAAAATCAAGGTTAGAACCTCTACAAACCCCTGGCTCAGTAAAGAAACCAAACAAATCCTCAAGTCCAGAGACAACTGCCCGGTTATACTATCAAAAAAAACAAAAACACAAAGCCTAACTAAGTACCAAGAAAGTACAGTTGTGTACCTACCATAAATGTAGATGTTCGAGTGTATTCACTGTTGCAGTCATTACACTTGGGTTATCCTGCTGGCAGGCGACCCGTAGTCGGCCCGAGTTCCAAAGTCTTGGTCCGGCGTCAGTTGCTGTCACCTCTTCCCTGACGTCAGTGCGCCAGGGCTATAAAAGTTGCAACAGACGCCATTTTCTTCAGTTTTTCTTGCCCCAGATGTCAGGTGCCCCCAGATAGGAAGGCTGAAAAGATAAAAATATGCCAAACAACCATGCACATATTACTATAAACATTTCCTTCATCTACAAGCAAATACACCACATAAGTTGTATAGAGTTGAGAAGTACAGAATAGTCCCAGCAAAGAGGGGGATGGTGGGTGGGTAACTTGGACTGCAACAGTGAATACACTCGAAAATCTACATTTATGGTAAGTAAACAACTGTACTATGTTCATAGTGTTTCACTGTTGCAGTCATTACACTTGGGTAGAATCCCAAAGCTGAGGTTGGGTGGCTGGGTCTAGATTGGATTTGGCGAGGCTAACAAGCCCTGCAGAACTGCAGTGGCAAAGCCCGCTCTGGATTTAGAGTAGAGAGGTAGGTGGTAGTGCTTGGTAAAAGTGTGCACTGAGCTCCAAGCTGCAGCTTCTAATATGTCTTTGGTTGGTACCCCTCTGAGGAAAGCTGCTGAAGTGGCCACTGCTCTGGTAGAATGAGGCCTAATGCCCTTAGGCACAGGTTTGCCATGTTGTGCATAACAGAAGCGGATGAGTGTCCTATCCATTTGGAGATGTCTGCTTTGTAATAGGCTTTCCTTGTGATCCTGCAGCATATGCTACAAACAGCTGCTCAGATTTTCTGAAAGCTTTTGTTTTGTCGAAGTAAAATCGTAGCTGCCTGTGTAAATCCAAAGCGTGCAGAAGTCTTTCCCCTTTATTCTGGGGATTTGGGTAGAAAGTAGGCAAATTAATGATTTGGTTTAAGGCCACATTGGAAACCACTTTTGGCATGAATGTAGAGTTTGTCCTGAGAGAAACCCTGTCCTGATGAAAGATGAGGAAAGGTTCCACAGCCATCAATGCCTGTAACTCTGAGACTCTTCTTGCTAAAGTTATTGCTAGGAGCACAGCAGTTTTCCATGACAAGTATTTTAGATCAGCTGTGCTGGTTGGTTCAAATGGAAGCAGCGTTAGTTTTTCTAAAACAAAATTGAGGTCCCAAGTAGGTACTGGTGCTCTCCTAGGGGGTCTTATATTCTTTGCCCCTCTGAGGTACTGTTGTAGTAGAGGATGTGAAAAAATTGGAGGATCCGTATTGTAAAGAGCTGAAATGGCAGAGGCATGGATTTTAATAGATGAAAAAGATAGGCCTTTGTCCAACATCTCAGTCAGGTATTGCAAAAGCTGAGGTATATTAGGGACCCGTGGGTCGAGCCCTTGCGCCTGGCTCCAAGCACAGAATCTCTTCCATTTTTCTGCATAAGATTTCCTAGTGCTGGGCCTCCTGGCTTCCAAAATTACATCCATAACAGCTTTAGAGAGAGGTGCAGTCTGAGTGGCTACATTATCTGCCATGCTGCCAGGTTTAAGGTTCTGAGTTGACTGTACAGAATCTGATTGTTTTGCTGTGTCAGAAGATGAGGGATTTGAGGTAGAGGCCAAGGTGGGCCTTGGGGCAAAGTCTTTAGGATTGGGTACCAGTGCTGGCGTGGCCAGTCTGGTGCAATCAGGATCATTTTTGGCCTCTCTTGTCTGACTTTTAGAAGCACCTTGGTGAGAAGAGGCATCGGAGGGAAGGCATAGACTGTCAGGTTTTTCCAGCTGAATGATCGAGCATCCACTTTCCATGCTTGAGAGAGAGAAGTCCTTGTACAAAATTTCTGTATTTGGCAATTGTGAGGGGAGGCAAAAAGATCTATGTCTGGGCGTCCCCATTTCCTTGTTATCATGTTGAACACTTGTGGATTTAGCTTCCATTCGTGAGGATCCATGAGATTTCTGCTTAGTTCGTCTGCCAGTGTATTTTTTGTTCCTGGCAGGAATTGTGCTTGCAGATGTACCTGGTAGGTCAGTGCTGTGTTCCACAAAGTCATGGCTTGTCTGCATAGGGGGTAGGAATGTGTGCCCCCTTGCTTGTTTATGTACCACATAACTGTGGTATTGTCCGTCTTTATTAATAGTTGTCCTGGATGTATTAGGTCCTTGAAGGCTGTCAGGGCATTCTGTACAGCTAGCATCTCTTTTTGATTGATGTGAAGATGCATTTGTTCTTTGGGCCACGTGCCCTGAATACATTTTCCTGCCATATGTGCTCCCCAGGCATAATCCGATGCATCTGTTGTTATTGTCTGCCTGGCTGTAGGTAAGGTAAAAGGCTGTCTCTTGTTGTGGTGACAGGCCTGGGACCACCATCGAAACTCCTGTTGTAGGCAGGGAATCAAGGTAATGATTGTCTCTAGGCTGTGACAATGCTGAGTCCAAACACTTTTTAGATACCATTATAGTTTCCTCATATGCAGTTTTGCATATGGAATTAGTAGAATGCAGGATGCCATGAAACCCAGGGCCTGCAGAAATGTTTCTTGCAGGGAGCTGGGTCTTTGTTGCCATCATTTGAAAGTAATGAGTCAGTTGCCTTTGTTTGTCTAGCGTGAGATAAGCCATCTGGGCAGTTGTATTTAAGCTTGCACCCAGGAATATTATCTCTTGAGAGGGCACTAGTTTTGATTTCTTTTCGTTTACTGTGTACCCTAGGCAAATTAGCAATCTTTTTACAAACGTCAGGTGCTTTAGAAGAATGTCCTTGCTCTCTGCTTGAATAAGGCAGTCATCCAAGTAGGGATATATTTGAATTCCTTTTTGTCTGCAAAATGCAATTACTGGTGCCAGTCATTTTGTGAAGACCCTGGGCGCAGTAGATAAGCCAAAGGGCAGTGAAGAGAATTGGTAATGCATTGAGCCTGCTATAAATCTGAGGTATCTTCTGCACGATAGTCTGATTGGGACGTGCAGGTATGCCTCCTTGAGATCCAAAATAACTAGCCAAGCCTCCTTGCCCAGCATGGGCAGAAGTTCTTGTTGTAGTGTTAACATTTTGAATTTTGGAACATCCAGGAAAGTATTTAGGATTGACAGGTCCAGTATTGGTCTCCAGGCTTTGTCTTTTCTGGGTACTAAGAAAAGTCTTGAGTAAAATCCTTGTCCCTGTTCTTCTTGTGGAACTTTCTGAATAGCTCCCATATCCATAAGAGCAGCAATCTGTTTTTGTGCCTCTGCCCATTGGTTTTGTGGCAGGTATGGCATACCTTTTGGTTTTGGAAGCGTGTGGAAGTGGAACCTGTATCCCTGAGAAACTATATTCAGCACCCATTGGTCTTGGGTGATCATGTGCCAATTTTTTGAGAAAAGTGCTAGCATTCCCCCTAGGGGTGCTGTCAACTGGTAAGAGCTTTAACATTTGCAGAGGGAAGTCATTGTGACTTGTTTCCTATAAGGTTGTGATTTGTCTTCTCCTTTGGGGGCTGAAGCACCCCATTGTTTAGGTCTGTAGGAGCCTTGGGGCTGAGATCTGCCTCTTGGGCATCTGTATCTGCCTCTTTGTGGCCTGTCTGACACTGGAAAGGACCAATTTTTGGAAGGCCAGTTTCTGCTAAAGCTAGGTGGTTGAACCTGTAAGAACTATTTCACCGTTTGCATTGACTTTGCTTTATCCTCCATTTTCTTTAACACCTCTTCTGCCTTAACACCAAACAAAGTATCATGCTGTAGTGGAGCATCCAATAATTTTACTTTAACATGGTCAGGTAAACTTTGTTCTTTCAACCAAGCATGTCTTCGAATAACTGAGCCTGTAACTGCGGCTCTACAAGAAGCCTCTAATGAATCAAAACCACATTGCAAAGTATGCTTTCCCACTTGTTCAACTGCATGCACTAAATCCTGCATTTCTTTACTGTCAGGACATTCTGTATTTGTAACCATTTTCTGCTTTAACAATGACATGAGATACTGATATTTAAGCATGTGAAACTGACAGTTTAAAGCTCTTACAGCTAAAGTAGCAGAAGTGTAAACTTTTTTCCCCCATCTGTCCAGAGCTCTGGAATCCCTACCTGAGGAGACAGGATTTTTGGCAGTGGAAGCTTTAACCCCTTTAGGACCCTGAGAAATTGTTTCTGGGTCTGCAGCGGGGTTTTTGTAAAGAAATTTATGAGAGTCAGGGACCCTGTAGTACCTGTCTGGCTTTATTGGTGCAGGGGGTAAAGAATCTGGAGACAGACTGGATTCAGAAAAATCATCATCTACAATATCAAGCACAAGGGGGATATAGCCAGGGGCCTGTGCTGAGGCAATAGAAGGAAATCTCTGAGCCTTTTCTTGGATTCTGAGTAATCCTGGCTCTCCCAATGGAAATGCTCCATCATGGTGTGCAGGGTTTCCCCAAAAGAATAATCCTCAGGCAGTGAGACTGAAGGAATGGACTCTTCAGCATCAGAGTCCTCATAGGGAGGGAGAGAATAGCCCTGATCAGAAGAAGTATCAGAGAAATGGAAACCTGATCAGAGGAATCATAATCAGTGTCTTGCCTAGGCCTTTTGTCAAAAGGGGGATGGGAGCCCCTGATTAAAGTAATAAGGTCTTCGGCCATTTTAAGCATCTGTTTCTTTGTCATGGATGACTGTTCTGGAGAATGCTGCACTTGTTTCCTTGTCTTTAATGGTGTTTTGGACTTTGCCTTTGCTGCTGTAGTAGCCTTAACTGTAAGCTGTGAAGGTCTGAAAGCACCCTCAGAAGCTGGTGCCTGCTCAGCGGCTCCAGACCCATCTGAGGGAATAGTTTCCGTAGGCCCAATACCTTGAGTTTCCACAGGCCTCGGTGTCTCCATGTGGCTTGGTTACGGCCTGTGGCTCTAAGGTAGCGGGTGTCAGGGGCTGAGAAAGCGCCTCACTGAGATCCGGCGAACCGGCGACTGGCCTAGAAGAGGCTTCGTCATCAGGTTTGGACCTCGGATGCCTGTCTTTTTCTTTGTCTCTGTGTTTTTTTTATACATTCCGGTCATCGGTTGTTCTGACGGCATTATATAACTAAATTGTCGTCCAAAATAATGTAAAGCAAAATCAAACTGACGTTTAATAGTGTGTTTATTGAATCTAGCACAAAACCGACAACTAGTAAAGTCGTGGTCAGGGCCTAGGCAAGGAATGCAGTAAGAGTGAAAGTCCTTATGAGGTATTTGCTTCCCACAAGAAATACAATTATTAACTTTTACTGACATCGGTTTGGAGCAAGAAAAAGTTTCCCCAATGGGGTACTTAGCTTTATTGAAGACTTCGGTTCTGAAATTCAATTGTGAAAATCTCAGGAGTCAGCCGACCGGCACTTGCGAACTGCTTTTGCTTTGGGTACTGCGCGGCAAGAAAGACTGAAGAAAATGGCGTCGGTTGCAAATTTTATACCCCTGGAGCACTGACGTCAGGGAAGAGGCGACAGCAACTGATGCTGGACCAGGACTTTGGAACTCGGGCCGACTACGGGTCGCCTGCCAGCAGAATAACCCAAGTGTAATGACTGCAACAGTGAAACACGATGAACATCTGCACAACCATGGAAAAAATGCATTAGGCTGGACAAAAAATCCTACTACACATTACAAACTAAATGCCAACACAACTCCCAAAAATTTTGGAAAAATGTAAACCAGCTACTAAAACCCACCCAAAAGGCTATCCCCAAACCAACCACCCTGACACTAACATTCCCATCGCCCATTACACCCATACATAAAGGCGGGACCTCCACTGAACTTAACTACAGACCCATTGCTTTACTCTTCCCCCCTGGCCAAAATCCTAGAAAAATACATCCATACCCAGGTGCTAAAATATCTCTTAGACAGCAACATCCTGTCACCTACTCAGCATGGTTTCAGACCTGCCCATAGTACCACTACAGCCCTCCTCTGCTTCACAGACACAGTAAACCATCTCAAAAATGAAGGCCTGTAGGTGTCAACTCTTTTTTTGGATATGTCCAAAGCATTTGACACAGTCTCGCACCAAATCCTGCTAAACAAACTAAACCAGTATCAACTGTCAAATTCCACTCTTACCTGGTTCCAAAGCTACTTAACTGACCGGTACCAAGCTGTGAAATGGGAAAATTCTCTCTCTCCTCAGCTGCCCATAATTATAGGTGTCCCACAGGGTTCTATCTTAGGACCACTACTATTCACAATCTTCACAAATTACCTCCATACCTCCACACAGCACACATCTATCATTCAGTATGCAGATGACACTACCTTAGTCTGTGCTGCACAAAACATTCCCACCCTCCTGCAAACAACTCAACTAGCATTCTCTAACATTGAAAAGTACCTTACCAAAGCCCAACTTATCCTCAATCAAAAGAAAACTCAGTTTATGATTATAACCAGTTCTAACAAAAACACTGATAATCAATTCACTATCTACTCCACAAATGCTACTCCAATCGCTCCAGTGGCACAGGCTAAGCTATTGGGAATAAAAAGAAGTTATGTACTTACCATAACGTTCCATGTTTGTATAGTCCATCTCACCTAAATTCTTGCTGGATGAGTTCGGAGCTGATATTCGACTCCGACTTGGCTGATACTAAAGCTCGAGAGCTTTTACTGGCTCGAGGCTAGCCCCTATCCCATGGTGCCTCATGGCAAATCCTCAGATCTAGTTTGCTAGAAAGCAATAAATACCTATCAGGTAAGAATAATCTAAGAGCTGTATAAATACAGCAAAGGATCAGAAATATAATCCATCCCAGATGGATAACAAAACGTCGTCAGGCAGCACCAGAATGGTCCATCAGATCCCCCAGAAACAGGAAGGGGGTTGGAGGGAGGGACACAAGAATATAGACAAGATGGACTACAAACATGGAACGTTATGGTAAGTACATAACTTCTTTATGTTATGTAGTCCTATCTCACCGTAATTCTTGCTGGATGAGACAGCGTCCCTAGCACCTTTATCCTGGGTGGCTCAAGCAAATAGACTCTTCAGCACAGTGGACCCAAAGGATGACCTGTCCTGGGAGGCCAAATCCAATTTGTAATGAGTGACAAACGTATGTGGTCTTGCCCAAGTAGCTGCTGCACAAATAGTATCAAATGGGAGCCTAGATCTAAAGGCACATGAAGTAACTACAGCCCTAGTAGAGTGACTTTTAACTTTGACAGGTAATAGTCTACCAGCTTGTTGATAAACGTAGGCTATACAATCCGAAAGCCATTTTGAACGAGTAATCTTAGAAACGGGCAAGCTTTTCCTTTTGTCAGAAAAGGAAACAAAAAGTTGATCAGATTTCCTGAATTCTTTAGTCCTGTGTATATAAAACCTGAGTATTCTGTGAACATCTAGCTAGTGTAGTCTATATTCTGATTTATTAGAGTGGTTTGGAAAGAACACAGGTAGCTCAATGGTGGTATTCAGATTGTGCTCTGAGCATACTTTGGGAAGAAAGGAAGGGTTTGTCCTGAGAGAGACTCTATCCTTGTGAAAGATAATGTAAGGAGGTCGAATAGCTGGAGCTTGTAGTTCTGAAACTCTCCTAACAGATGTTATGGCTACCAAGAATAATGTTTTCCATAACAAAAATTGTCTGACGATGAGGATGGCTCAAAGGGTGCAGACATCAAAGATGAGAGGACTAAGTAAGTCCCAGGGTTCTAATAGTTGTTTTATTGGGGGCCTGAGAAGAACAACTTTTAAAAACGTTTTACACAAGGAGTGCTGCATGATTGGATTTCCCATGAAACCAAAGTGGAAATTGGAAATAGCAGCTAACTGAGCTCTAACTGTAGCGGCTGCCGCTCCTTCATGAAAAATTGTTGCTAGGAAGGATACAATGGATTCTAAAAGAGCAGTACATAGATCTAAGCCCCGATTCGTAGCCCAAAGGGAAAACCTTTGCCATTTGCTGGAATATAGTTTCTGAGTGGAAGGTTTATGGGATGAAATTAGAATATGTTTGACCGCAGGGGATAGAGGAATACACCTGGCTATTTGTGGAACTGGAGCAGCCATGCTGTCAATTTGGGGGTGTGGATGGAGGGGTGGAAATGTCCCGATTGATGAATCAGGAGATCTGGAGATGGGTCCAGAATCCATGATTCCTCCAACAGGAAGGGCCACAGGAAGGGAAACCAAACTTGTCGAGGCCAGTAAGGAGCAATGAGGTTCAAAGAACTCCTCAACTGTCTTGCTTTCTGTATTACTTTGGGGAGGAGTGGAAAAGGAGGAAAGGCATAAAGAAATCCCAGGGGCCAATCGTGAACTAGAGCATCCCTGGGTGACATCCCCAGATGGGGAATGAGGGCAAAGTAGCTGCTGCATTTGGTGTTCAGGTGACTGGCAAATAAATCGCAGCAAGGCTGGCCCCATCTGTGAAAGATCTCTTTCGCAACCATTGGATTCAGGGACCACTCGTGAGGCATCAGAATTGCTCGGCTGAGTTTGTCTGCTATTACGTTGAATTTCCCTGGGATATGCATTGCTATCAGGAAGCATTGAGTATCCATCACCCATTTCCAAACTCTTAAGGCCTCTCAGCAAAGCGGTTAGGACTTGGTTCCCCCTTGCTTGTTTATGTACCACATGACAGACATGTTGTCTGACTGAATCGCAATCGTCCCGGTGGGAAGGGAGCTGTGAAGTGCTTGCAATGCATACAGCACCACTCTCATCTCCAGAACATTGATGTGCAAGTGGTTCTCATAGTTCTGCCATCTACCTTGGACTGTCATTCCCAGATAATGCCCCCCCACCCTATCTGGGAAGTGTCCGTGGTCAAAACTGCTTTCTCTTAGGGAGGAACAAGTGGACAACCTAGGATAAGTTGTTTCGTGTGCAACTATCATGACAGATCCTTTCTGCATGCATTTATCAATATCTGGTGAAACAATGGAAGGTCTTGCATCGACCATTGTGCAAATAGCAGCCATTGGAGAATCCTCATGTGTAGGTGAGCAAGAGGAACTAATAGGATGGCAGACACCATAGTCCCTAGGATTTGGACTACTCTGGCCTGAACTCTTGTTTGTTTAGCAAGGATCTGACCTGACTGCGTAGAGATTCCACTCTTTCCTGTGTTAGCCTTACTGACATGGTGGTTGTGTCTATTTCGCAGCCTAGATATACAATGTGCTGCGAGGGAGATAAGACTGACTTTTGCAGGTTGATAGTGATGCCCAGACTGGCGCAGAAGGATAGAGTTTCGTCCCTGGTCCTTATGAGTTGATGCTTGGTGGTAGCAGTGAGGAGCCAGTCATCTAGGTATGGAAACACCTGGAATCTTTGATGTCTCAGGTGAGCCGTTACCACTGCCATGCATTTGGTAAGCACTCTGGGGGCTGTAGTGAGGCCAAAGGGCAGTGTTCTGAACTGAAAATTACTGGCTCCCAGCTAGAAGCGCAAGTGTCTCCTGGAGCGCCTGTCCATTCTGATGTGGTACTACGCATCCTGGAGATCGATTGAGCACATCCAGTTGTCTTTCCCGATAAAGAGAAATATCAACTGCAGAGTGACCATTCGGAACTTCGATTTCCTTACATGCTTGTTAAGCCTGCTGAGATCTAGAATTGATCTCCAGTCCCCTGTCTTTTTTTGAACTAAAAGAATTGAGAGTAAGTTCCGGATCCTACTTCCTCTGTGGGGACTTCTTGGATGGCTCTTTTTTGCAGCAACGAGATGACCTCTGATGTTGCACGGTCTAGTTGAATGGGTGGTAAGTCTGGTAGAGACTGGTTTGTTGGGGGTTTGGAAATAAAGGGAATCAGACAAACTCTGGATATTACTGTGTGTACCCAACAATCTTGAGTGATTTCCAGGCACTTAGAAACAGTGATATATGACCCCCAACTGCCTCCAGAGACGGACAGTTGGGTAACCCTTCAGGGTCGACAGAAGGGACTATCAGAGAAAGCTTCTCTGTCTCCCTGATGTTGCGGACCTCCTCTGCCACGAGGGCACCGTCTTCCATTATACCCTCCCCCTCTGCCTCTGGGGGAGGGTTGAACTTGTGCCTGAGGAAAACCTTTTTGGGATTTGCAGAACCACATTTTCCCTCCTGTATTACCCTTGGGATAGGGTCTGGACGGGAGAGAGAAATGTTTTTTCCTTCCTGCTTGCACCTAGTCAAAGTCTCTTTCACTTGGGGTCCAAAAAGAGATGAACCATCAAAGGGAACGGAAGCCTTGAAGGATTCCATAAAATTACAAAGACGCATCCACGAATGTCTCCTGAAGGATATTCCTGCTGCAGCTGCCCTACTCGCTCCATCTGCCGCATATCAGATTAGCCGCATGGAGGAGTTAGCTATAGAAGTAAGGGTGGAGAGCTGCGTAGAAACCTTATCTATGGAACACGGAGCTACTGAATCCTGGAGGGCATTTCCTAACTCTTTCGGGAGATCTCTCTGAAGACGAGTAAAATGAGTCAGGTAATTCAGCGATCTTGATGTAAATGCTGCTGAAGAAAAAGTACGCTTCCCGTATCTATCCATCGTCTTAGACTCCTTCTTAGGAGGCTGGATATTAGAAGTCGTCTCAGATGATTCCTTCTTGGTGGCCGCTGCTACCACCATAGCATCAACTGGAACTCCCTTACTAAGGAAAGACTTGTCCTCAGGTGCTGTCAAAAATTTGTTTGGCCTCCTCGGGACGGCTTCCACTGAATCTGGAGAGGTCCATGCTTTCCACGATATGACCCCCAAAAGTTGGTCATAAGGCAGCGTCATCCAGGAGGTGGAAGGTTGGGAGCCAAAGGCCTCAAGATATACTGATTCATCCTAAGTAGGGTTAGAGGTCTTCCAATCACTCCTCTGTCTAAGGATTTCTAAGATGACAGAAAAGGAGACATGTTCAGAAGGGGATCTAGGGGACCTAGCCGAAGGGTCCCAGACAGTGGAACCTGATGTAATAGGCTCCGAGAGCGAAGCAGTCATAGGAGGAACAGTGGTTGGTAGGTAAGGGGGTTGGCTCCGAGACCTTTGGATCTGGATAGGCCAATTTTCTAGCCAGAGCTGGATCCGAAAGCAACCTCTTCACCACCCTCTCTATGTCCTCATCTGATAGGGTCCTGGAGGAGCTGGTGGAGAGAGGAGGAGACCTCCTTCTCTCCAAAATAGGAGATCTCAATGTAGGAGATGCAGTCTCAATGTCGGGCAAAATTTTCGGTACCGAAGATGGTCTCGGACCCGATGAAATCGACAGCACCGAAGTAGATGAAGCGGAGTCGAAACCAGAACTTCTTTATTTATTATCAGTTTGATTACCGGGGAAGTCCACTGGGCCAAGAAGTGCCCATTTTCAGTGGAGGCCTGGGGAGAAAAGCTCCATAAGCAATACAATAACGGTTAAAATACAAGGGGAGAAAAGCTCCATCAGCAATTCAATACAATAAAGGTTAAAGTACAAATCAGGTTACAAAGTAACATACAATACAATGAAGGTTAAAATACAAGGTGAGAAAAAGCTGCATCAGTAATACAATACAATAAAAGTTACAAAGTGAAACTTTTTTTTTTTTTCAGATGATTACAATATTTACATACTTGGAGTCTGCTGGTTCTGGATCTTTGGAGCAATAAGAATAAGTAAGAGAGAATAGTGGAGTGGGAGTTAGCAGAGCCTAGTGGGATCCCAGTATTTTATGTGGGGTGAAGGCAGGAGCATTTCCATTTGGAAGATAGGTGAAGGAAAAGTTGGGTCTTGAAGGATTCAGTGTTGGGTATAGTCCTAAGTGAAGGAGGCAGAGAGTTCCATTTTTTACCTAGGGAGAAGGAGAGTAGATGCTGGCCAGCGGGACGTTTGGGTTTGTGGATGGAGATTAGGTTTTGGTGTTCAGATCTTAGTGATCTGTTTGGGATGTATGGAGGAAGGATGTTTTTTAGGGCTGGGCATTTATCAGGGGAGAATATTAACTTGTGAGCAGTGGTTAGTTGTAGATAGTCTAGGTGGTTGGGGAGTTCTAACCAGTTCAGAGATTGTAGGCTAAGGCAGTGGTGAGTTGATGTTTTGGATTTGGTGGCAAATTTAGAGATCTTATAGCAAGCTTCGAGCTTAGAGGTGTTGGTAGCAGACAGATTGGTTAGAAGAGGGGCTCCATATAGCAGGGAAGGTAGGAGGTAGGTGATTGCCAGGGTATGCCTAGAGGAGTTGGAAAGAAAGAGATTGTTCCTATATAGCATACCTAGCTTTTGGTGGGTTTTCTTTATGTTTTGTTGTATGTGAAGATCGAATTTGAGGTGTTCATCTATGGTAATGCCTAGGAGTTTTGCAGAGGGGACCACTTCAATGGCAGTGTTAGTTTGGCTTAGGACATTGAAAGTGTTTTTGTCCAAGGAGGAAACCTTGGAGGGGAGGAAGATTAGTATTTTAGATTTATTGGAGTTGAGGGAAAGGTGGTTTTGGTGCATCCAGTTCTCTGTAGTGGAAAAGGCTAATTGAGTTTTGGTCAGTAATTCAGAAAAGTTGGGGGTGGCACAAACCAAGGTAGAGTCATCAGCATATTGGATGACTGTGGTGTCAGGGATGACGGTGTGAAGGTTATTTATAAAGATGTTAAAAAGCATGGGTCCAAGGATGGACCCCTGAGGAATGCCGGTAGGTGTAGGCAAGAAGGAAGAGGAGGAGTTCTTCCATTTAACAGCTTGTGATCTGTCAGATAGGTAGCTGGAGAACCAGGAAAGAGCATTAGGGGAGAGATTGAGGTTGGAGAGATGATGGAGAAGGTGAGTGTGGGAGATGGTGTCAAAGGCTTTTGAAAGATCTAGCAGTACTGAGGATACAATGAGTCCAGAGTCTCGGGCTTGATTGACAGTTTCTAGGAAGGATAGTAAGGCGGTTATGGTACTGTGGCCAGGGCGGAAGCCGTGCTGGGTGGGTGTTAGGAGGTGATTCTGAATTAGATAAGGCAAAAGTTGGTGGTGGACACATTTTTCTAGAATTTTAGATATTGGAGAGAGTAGGGCAATGGGGTGGAAGTTGGAAATAGTGGTGTTTTTGCCTCCTTTGTGAAGAGGTAGAATGTAGGCTGAATGCCAGAGTTTTGGTACGTATGACTCATTTAAAGATCTATTAATCAGAATACTAATTGGGAGAGCAATACCTTCAGCTGCATGTTTGAGGAAGGAGGAGGGAATGTTGTCTGGGGCATTCGAGCATGGCTTTAGCTTGGATAGAAGCTTCTTTATAAAAATGGTGGAAACAGGTGTGAGATGGAAATTAAGGGGATTGTTATTTCGGTCGCTGGGTGTTGTGAAGAGGGAGTTAGGTGGATTCTTATTTGGGAATGTTTTAGTTAGTTTAGCTATGGATTCGGTAAAGAAGGTGTTGAAATGGGAGCTAAGTTCACTGTCAGTTAAACTAGGGTCAGGGCAGGGATTGTTCAGTGATCCGGGATGGAGAAGGGAGTTGACCGATTTCCAGAATTGTTTTGGGTTCTTATTGTTGTTGGACTTGAAGTTTATTATAGTAGTTTTTTTTTGTCCTTGGTAATAAGTTTTTTTACTTGGTTGCGGAGTTGGGTGTATTGGAGCAAGGCAGAGGACAGTTTTGTTTTTTGATAGAGCTTCCAGGATTTGTCTCTGTGATGCATAATTTGTTTAGTTTCTTTGGTCAGCCAAGGAGCAGAATTAGCTTTGATTCGTTTATTTCTTAGAGGGGCTAGGGAGTTAAGAGTATTTATGAAGATAGAGTTAAAATGCTCAACAGCGTTGTCAAGTGGGAGAGTGTTTAGGGGTTGCCAGTTAATTTGTTTAAAGATGTTAGAAAAAATTAAGGGGTTGAAGTTGCTGAGGTTGCGAGTTTGAACATAGAGATGTTGGTGTTGGATGGGGGTAGCTGATCGATGTATGAAGGCAGGGAGATGGTCACTGAAGGTGTCAGGGATAGTGCCACAGAGTGATTTTGTTTGGATGGGAGACTAGAATCCAATCTATGATGGACCCTGGGGGGTGATTTTTGTTAGGGCGAGTTGTTGAAAGGACTACTTGGGTGAAGTTGAAAAGGTTAATGGATAGTGAGGGGGATGGTGTGTTGATTTTATTCCAGTCGATATTGACATCGCCTAGAATATAGGTTTCATATTTTATTTCAGTTGAGGCCCAGTATAGAATATCTTCAAGGGTGGAGATATTGTTGCCAGGGGAGATATATAAAGAAATAAAGCAGATATTTTTATGTTTATTTAAACAGAGAAGGCTTGCAATGATTTCAGAATTTTTGAATTTGGGAGTAGGGATTTGAAGAGGAATTAGAGAGAGAAGATTGGAGTAGATTAGAGCAGAGCCTCCACCTTTTTTGTTTAAACGGTCATGTCTGAGGATGTGGTAACCAGGAGGTAAGATTTCAGAGTCAGTAATATGGGGTTTTAGCCATGTTTCAGAGATGGCTAGGATATTGGGTTGATTGCGATTAATCCAGGCTTGTACATGGTGAGATTTGTTGTTAAGGCTCTGGGCATTGATAGTGAAGATCTTGAGAGTGCTGAGAGGGGAAGTGGGAGGAGAAAGGGGTGGCAGTGTTATTTGTTGTGGGTGAAGAAGAGGGTGGAGGGAAAGGGTTGTTTGTGTTGAGGCCAGGGTTAAAATGAATGTCTCCAGATAAGGCAAGGACATTAGAGGTGATAGGTTTTAGTCTATAAGGTTTGTATGGTAGGTGTTTGTCTGGGGTTAGCAGAGGTTTAAGAGAGAGAGTTTTGGTTGAGGTAGAGAATAGTTTGGGATGAAAGAGGTGTAGTGGGTTAGGTGGAATAAGGGAGGAGGATATGGAGTGAAAGGGAGAGAGTGTAGTTGGGTGTTAGGGATAGTTTGAGTAGGAGGGAGGAATGGAGGAGCATTATGGGCGATAAAGAAGTATTAGTAAGATGAGAAGGGAGCTGGGGGATTGGATAGTAGAGGGGATTTGGTATGGCATGTTTGGACAGAGTAGGTTAATGTATAGTAGAGAGAGAAATAATGAGGTATGCTAATTGAGAAGGGGTGGTCTAAGAGAAAAGAGAGAGTTAGATATTGTAGAAAAGGACAATGGAAGAAAGAGTGTGTGGAGGTATAGGATTTGGAGTGGGAGGAGTTGTAGTGGGAGAGGTAATAGAGGAGGTGGATACTTTGAAGAGAGAATAAGGGGGAGCGTAATAGTAAGAGGTGTATGATTGGATAGTATATAGATGAAAGAGTGAGGGGGAGAGGAATAGGAGGAGGACTATGATTGGATAGTAGGTGTGGTAGGAGGGGTCTGGTTAGGAATAAATTTAGATGCGCTGGGGGCGGGTGGAAATTGGGGGCAGGGTAGGGGAGCGGAGTGAGCCCGCAGGGCGAACGGAGCGGGAAGAGCCAAAGGAGGAGAGAGTGAGGAAGACTATCAGTAAGAGAGATAGTCAAGGTAATGTTTGCAGAGAAGTGTAGGGAGAAGGAGGACTGCTCAGAGAAAGTGAAGAGGTAAGTGTATATGTAGATGAAGAACAGTGATAGAAGATAGGGGCTTTATAAAGAAAGGGCAGAGAAAGGGTGTTTGTAAGTAAAGAGTGGTAGGTAGTCCTGGGACAGTGGAGGGAGTAGATGTCGAGGGGCAGTACAGGGGAGACCGAAGAGTGTGGATACAGAAGTGGAGCCAGTAAGAAGGTAGGGGAGTGCCACCTAGAGGCCAATCAGTTTAATGCAGTAGAGGTCTGAAAGGGGAATATCAGGTAGAGAGAGTTAACATCAGTCGGGATAGAAGAAAATTGTAGAGAAAAGTTGGAAAATCAAGCTGCAGAGAGGGGGGGGTTGAGGCTGCTGGCTGTCCTAGCAAGGAAGCGTACTGTGACCTAGTTATAGTTAAATTAACTACTATCAAGTGTTAGAGCAGTACACATACTTTTATGTTTAACAAAATCCTTGTAATGGAAGTTATTCAGGGAGCGGTAGGCCTTTCAGGTAGGTTGGAATTGTCCGTTTATTGGTGGTACTTAGCCCGGGTGTCCAGGTGGGTACGTTCAACAGATTTAGTCTGGGAAGGCAGGAGCACAAGCTAGAACATACAAGTTGAGAGAAGAAAAGTTAAGAAGGCAAAGATGACATCCAGAAGGTACAAGTAGACAATAGAAGTAATTTAAATGTGCGGTTAACAGCTAAGGTAAAAATCCGCATGCAACGCTGAGTTACTCGGCGACTGCATCAGGATTCATGTAGAACCATACATGGGAAGGAGACGACAGTTAAAGTGACGAGTGCAACATTACCAAACAAAAGAACATCAGCTTGAAGATAGTTAGAGAGACAGAGCAAGTTCCAGGCAGTCTATCCACCACTTGTAGCATGCTACAACAATCTAAACACTTACAGTCTTAACAAGTCTCAAACACTTATTACAACTGCGTGTTACCCGCTAAAGTAACCCAAACATTAGTAGGTTACATTGGGTAGAACTCACAAAATACATCTGCGTGATACACGCTAAGTAACCCAAATATCAGCAAGTTGCAATTAGGTAGAACTCACAAAACAAAAGACTATACAATATGCGCTACCTTACCCTAACATCATGGACTATCTCAGTTATTCTGAGTAGGCAATACTGTAGCTTACAAGATAAGTTTCTGAGAAGTGTCTATAAAAAAATATACATCCAAATGCAATTTCCACTAGCGGAGTGTTTTCTAAAGTAAGCGCTAGTAATGTGGAAACAAGGAGTACTATCTTTCAGAACATTCTATACAGTAGTGGCATGCATATATCTCTTGATAGCATTTCCAAATTACAGTAGATAATGATACAGTCGCATACACAAATAAATGACTATCGAACAAGCCCCAGAGGTGGGGCTAATGCGATTCCGCGTACAAGCGCTTACTTGAGTAAGTGTTTGAGGCGCGAAAATCAGTTGATGAGCATCACTAATTCAAACAGGTACAAAACAAGAGCAGTTGATGAGTATCACAAATTCTTGGCTCCAAAGCTTTATTCTTTTTTGTCGGCTCTGAAGCCAGGGCTGATGATTTTCTCTTTGAGGATTTTGGAGCTGCCTGACTAAGTTCCAGCTGTTCCTGGAAGGAACCTGTCATGAGACCCATGTCAATGAGTTTTCTCTTTCTCTCATTCAAAACTCTAGTGCTAAAAGCATGACAGAAGGTGCAGGGTTCCTGTGAATGGGCTTCACCAATGCAATATACACAACTGGTGTGGCTGCCTGTAAGAGACATTTTCTGCGCACACCTACCACACTTTTTGAACCCCGAAGGGCAATGATCCTTATGATCCTTATCTTTATCTTTTGACATTTCTAGAAACGAAGACAAATAGATAACAGTAAAGGTATTAACTACAATAAAGGCGAGAAGAGAAGATGACTTTTTATTTTTTTGTTTTATTTAAAAAACAGGTCACACACACACACACACACACACACACAGGGAGGAAAGGCCCTTTAACTTAAACGGGCACAAAGCAGTCACACAAGAGACAAGAAACTATCTATATATAAATTTGATAGAAAAAAGGTAGAAAAAGACTAAATATAGTAAAAAATTGTTTTACTTGGCCAACGAGCCAGTAAGACACAACCTCGAAGTTTTCGCGGCAAACAAGATCTGGAGATTTGTCGTGAGGCACCATGGGATAGGGGCTAGCCTTGAGCCAGTAAAAGCTCTCGAGCTTTAGTATCGGCCGAGTCGGAGCAGAATATCGGCTCCAAACCCATCCAGCAAGAATTATGGCGAGACAGGACTACATAACATCCATAGACTCCCATCTAAAATTTGATAGTCATCTCAACTTAACTATTAAAAAAGTACATGCCAAACTGGGATCACTCTACCATATCAAACAATTTCTTACCAACAACACAAGCATTGAAAACTAGCTTACCAAAGCCCAACTTATCCTCAATCCAAAGAAAACTCAGCTTATGATTATAACCAGTTTTAACAAAAACACTGATAACAGTCAATTCACTATCTACTCCACAAATGCTACACTCCAATCGCTCCAGTGGCACAGGCTACGCTATTGGGAATAACCATAGACTCCCACATAAAATTTGATAGCCATCTCAACTTAACTATTAAAAAAGTACACGCCAAACTGGGATCACTCTGCCATATCAAATCATTTCTTACCAACAACACAAGATCAGCCATTGCTCACTCCCAACTTCTATCCACCCTACTATATGCATCTTCCATTCCGACTAATCTCAACAAAACTGAAGCAAAATGGAAGCCTGCTATAACAAAACTGCCTGCCTTGCTGCAAATTGCTCATATAGAACTCATCACTGTACTGCTTTGAGACAGCTCCACTGACTTGAACTGCCCAACCTCCTAACCTACAATCAACTCTGTCTGTCATTCGATCTATTACCTCCCCAATAAGTGTCCTGCCCTCAAAAACCTAGTACATCACTCAGCCAAAAGGGCTCTTAGATCATCAAGCAAACTACTACTAGAGAATTCACCAACAGCTACACTAGCTTTGGAGATGCATTATATAGTAGTTCAGTGGCTAAAAATGGAACTCTGTCCCCAATAGCATTCAAAACACATCGTCCAAAGCCTCCTTTAAAGACCTCATCAGGCAACATCTCAAGCACAGTTGGCAGTGCCATGATTGCTCCCCAGGCTAGTGAAAGCAGATAAGGTACACATACTAAACCTAGAGTACTTGATAATAGTTTTCAATCTTACTTACAAACACTGGTTAATCTACAATGTCTGTACTGTACCTGTGTACTATATGTATGTATTCTACCTATGTTCCAAATTTCAGCTGTACACCACAAATCTATTACCTTTATTTTTAAATTAATATTTTTTTGTTTGTTCTCTCCACTGAAACTGTTGATGTGCCGCTTACCACTGTAAAAACATGTATTTTGCAATTTGTGTGTATGCTGATCATGTATAAATAACTAAATGTATCTGTAATTTTTGTATGTGGAGCTTTTCTCCCCGGGCCTCTGCTGAAAAAGGGCCTTTTCAGCTCAGACACCCCCGGTTAACAAATGTACAATAAAATAAAGTGTGGACAGAAGTCCAGGTAGCTGCTTCCAGGATGTCCCTAGTAGGTACACCTCTTAAAAAAGCTGCTGAGGTAGGGACTGCTCTAGTAGAATGGGTCCTAATACTCTGTGGAGGAACCTTGCCATTCTGTAAATAAAAAAGTGAATACAATGAGCAATCCATTTAGAAATGGTCTGTTTAGAAATAGCTTTGCCCTGAGCTCCAGGAGTAAAACTGACCAACAAGTGGTCAGAATTTCGAAAAGGTTTAATCCTGTCCAGGTAAAATCTAAACTGTCTATGCACATCCAGGGAATGCAATAACCTTTCTCCTTTATTCTGAAGATTAGGAAAGAAGGCAGGTGGATAGACTGGTTAAGAGAGAGGCTAGAAACCACCTTAGGCATAAAAGAGGGATTAGTTTGAAGAGAAACCCGATCCACATGGATGATAAAAGGCTCTACTGCCATTAAGGCCTGTAGCTCAGAAACTCTTCTAGCTGAAGTAATGGCCAAAAGAAAGGCAGTTTTCCAGGAGAGAAACTTCAAATCTACTGACGCTGCTGGTTCAAATGGAGGCACAGTAAGTTTCTCCAGTACAAAATTAAGATCCCAAGCAGGAGTAGGTGCCCTACTGGGAGGCTTTCAATTGCTAGCTCCCCTGAGAAACTGCTTCATCAAAGGATGAGAGAAAATGGGTTGCTCGAAGGAACAATGAGCAGAAATAGCTGAAGCATGAATCTTGATAGAAGAAAAGGAAAGTCCACCATTATGCAAGTCTGCCATATAGTCACGAATAAGAGGAAGAGTAGATTGAGAAGGGTCTTCCCCTCTATTCTGCATCCAAATGGAGAATCGTTTCCACTTATCTGCATAAAATTTTCTAGTGTTAGGCCTTCTGGACTCATGAAGGACCTCAACCACCTGTTGGGAAAGGTTTAAATTATGAGCCAGGCTTCCAAATGCAGAGTCTGAAGATGAGGATGCAGAATTTATCCCCCCTCCTGAACCAAGAGATCTGGTATCAGGGGAAGATGCCAAGGCTAAGACTGCGAAGTAGTGGATACCAATGTTGCCTGGGCCAGTCTGGGGCAATGATGATGGCCCTTGGTTTTGTCCCTTATCTTTAACACCACTCTGGGAAGAAGAGGCAGAGGAGGGAATGCATAGATTGAGAGCTGTGTCCAGGGAAGGACAGAGCATCCATCTTCCAAGCTTTGTCATTATGATCCCTGGTGCAAAAGGTCGGAAAAAGGTGGTTGGTCGGAGATGAGAAGAGATCCACCTGGGAAGTGCCCCAACGTTGAATGATGGGATAGAAGATGGTCTTGCTTAGTTGCCACTCATGAGGATCCAGGACCTGCCTGCTCAACTGGTCTGCCAAGGTGTTGAGCCTTCCTGGAAGAAATTGAGCTATCAGATGAATGCCCATGGAAGCTGCCATGGACCATAGTATCATGCTTTGTCTGCACAGGGGGCAAGAGCGAGTCCCTCCATGCTTGTTGATGTACCACATGATTGTGTTGTTGTCTGTCCTGACTAGAAGAGTACCAGGAGAGAGAAGATGCTTGAAAGCCATCAAGGCCTGCTGGACTGCCATCAATTCCTTCAGATTTATGTGCAAATGAACCTGTTGATAGTTTCAAGTCCCCTGAATGCATCTGCCCTCTAGATGTGCTCCCCAAGCGTAGTCCGAGGCATTTGTGGTGAGAGTCTGGCTGGCAGGAGGTGGACAGAAAGACAGGCCTTTGTTCTGTGCACAGGCCGATGCCCACCAAAGGAACTCCTTCTGCAGGCAGGGAATCAGAGGAAGAATCAAGTCTAAATCCTGTGTGTGTTGACACCAAAGGTTTTTGAGGTACCACTGTATTTTCCTCTTATGCAGTCTGGCATATGGAATCATCAGAATACATGAAGCCATGAATCCCAAGTCTTGCAGGACTTGCCTTGCAGAGAGCTGGGTTATGCTTGCCAAATTCTTGAAGTAATTTGAAAGATCCATTTGTTTCTCTTGAGGGAGGGATACCATCTGGGTGGTTGTGTTCAGACTCGTTCTCAGGAATACAATCTCCTTGGTGGGTACCAATTTTGACTTCTTTTCATGGATAGTGTAAGCCCAAAGAGGCGAGAAGATTCTTTACAAAATCCAAATCATTTAGAAGTTGCTCTGGAGACTTTGCCTGAATAAGACAATCGTCCAAGTAAGGGTAAATATGAATGTTTCTTTGCCTGCAAAAAGCAATGACTGGAGCCAGGCATTTTGTAAAAACTCTGGGAGCAGTAGATAAGCCAAAGGGCAGTACAGAGAATTGGAAGTGCCTGTTCCACACCCTGCAGCGAAGGAACTGCCTGCAGCTTTCCCTTATTGGGATGTGCAGATAAGCTTCTTTGAGATCCAAAGTCACCAGCCAGGAATCCTTGGCCAGCATTGGCAGCAACTGCTGAAGAGTGAGCATTTTGAACTTGGGAATCACCAGAAAAGTATTTAGAATGGACAAATCTAGAATAGGGCGCCAGGTTCTCCCTTTTTTTTGGGAACCAGGAAAAGTCTTGAGTAGAAACCCTAGCCTATCTGTAGTGCAGGAACTAGCTCTATTGCTCCCAGGTTCAGCAAAAAAGAAACTTGTTTTTCTGCTTCTGCCCTTTGAAGAGGGGGGAATATCTGGGTATCCTTGGTGGGCCGGGAAGGTGTGAAAGGAGAACTTGTAGCCTTGGGATACTATTTTAAACACCCATTTGTCGTCTGTGATGGTATATCAGACATCTGCAAAAATGGCTAACCTTCCCCCCAAAGGAAACCCTGGGCCCGCAGAGGCAGGCAGGGGAAGGCCGGAGTCATTGGGAATGCTTGCTTTGGGAAGTTTGCTTAGAACTCCCTGATTTAGAAGAGGAAGCCTGCCAGTGCTTAGCCTTTTAAGGGGTGGAAGTCTGTCCCCTTGAAGACCTGTAACCCCTAGGACTAGTTGCGAACCTGTTTACTAGGGTCAGGAAAAGTCCAATTCTTAGAAGGGTAATGCCTACTAAAATGAGGAGGCTGAACTTGCAGAAAATCTTTAACAGTTTGCATAGATTTGGCCTTATTCTCCAACGTTTTCAACACCTCTTCTGCTTTGCTACCAAAAAGATTGTCCTTGTGCAAAGGCACATCCAGTAATTTAGATTTGACGGGTTCAGAAAGGGGCTGTTCCCTGAGCCAAGCATGTCTTCTGATAACAGAACCAGTGGCTACAGCCCTGCAAGTAGCCTCCAAAGTGTCGAAACCACAATGAAAATAATGTTTAGTGACAAGAGAGGCAGAATTCAGTAAATCTTGCATGTCCTTACTCTCCATCAGGGAAGGAACACCAGCAATTTTAGCCATAATAGCCTCCAAAGTATGCTGATGATACTTAAGCATATGAAAAAGACAATTAACAGACCTAATAGCCAGGGTTAAAGAAGTATAAACCTTTTTACCCCATCTATCCAAGGCCCTAGATTCCCTGTCAGAAGGAACAGGATTTTTAGCAACCATGGCTTTAACACCTTTAGGGCTCTGAGAAATAATCTCTGGATCAGGAGTAGGATTCTTGAAAATGAACTGATAAGAATCAGGAACTCAGTAATACCTGTCAGGCTTTCTGGGAGCAGGAGGATCAGAATTAGGAGTCAACGAATTCTCGATAAAAACATAAACAACCTCCAAAACCGGAGGGATCGCCAAAGGCTTATGCTGTGGCAAATCCAAGAATTTCCTAATCCATTTCTTAGACTAAGAGTAGTCCTGACTTTCCCATTTGAAATGCTCCCTAAGAGTATTCAAAGCATCTCCAAAAGAAAAATCTTCTGGAGGGGAGGCAGAAGGGATGGAGTCTTCTGCATCAGAATACTCAAAACCAGAAAAAGGTTGAGTGTTTCCCCTCTTCATCAGAAGTAGTGCTGGAAACCTCAGAGTCTGAGGCAGACAAAACTTCTGGGAACAATTCCCTAGCCATCTTAGAAGGAGGTGGCTGAGAGCCCCTGATAAGGGTCAAGAGATCACTAGCCATCTTAATCATCTGAGACTGAGGCATTTGAGGGGTGGCTGGCACCTGCTTTGGTGTAGATTTTTGGCTGGAAGGCCTGCTAGAAAGCTGGAGGAATTCAGGAGGCCTAGCCACCGGAGAAGTCTGAACCAAGGTCATAGGTCTGGATCTGGTCTCCCGGTGGAGAAAAGAGGCCTCAGAAGCTGGCGCCTGCTTAGCGGCTCCGGATCCATCAGATGCGGTGACTGGCAGAGGGTCAGAAGACGAAGTGGAAGCCTGCGATATGGAGGACTTAGAAAAGGTCTCCACAGATGCCTGTTGCTGAACATCCGCAGACTGCAGGGGCAATGAAAGCACCTCACAGACTACCGCTGGGCCGACAACCAACTTAACAGGGACATCATCGGTTAATTTGACCCAAAGCCTGTCGCGGTCCTTATCCTTGAGCTTCTTAGGAACATCTGAAGTCAGGAGACCAGAAGACGCCATACTGATAAACTTGGGCCAAACTCCGAAAAGCTTGAACAAAATCCTAGCTCTACTGTGACTGGTACGCGAGTTGAAAGAAGCACAGAGAACACAATTAGAGACGTTGTGCTCAATGCCTAAACAAGTGATACAATAGGAGTGAAAATCACGGTGTAGAATCTGTTTTCCACAGGCAACACATTTATTAACTTTCTCTGACATTCGTTAAAGCAAGAAAAGAGGGTCCCCAACAGGGTACTTATCTGAGGATGTCTTCAACTAAGCAGTCGTAATACAAAAAGAAGGTACTCGGCCGACCGACACTTGTGCAAAATGCTTTTGCTTCGGGCTCCATGGCAAGAAAGATTGAGGAAATGGCATTGGCTGCCTTCCTTTGTACCTGACGTCCTGATGTCAGGCTTAAACCGACGGCAGCTGAGGTCATATACCAAGGACTTTGGCATTCTGGCCGACCGTGGGTAAAAGGGGGCCGGATAACCCATTTTGTAAGGACTGCAACAGTGAAACACGAATATCTGGTCTCCATTAATCTTATTTCTATGGCACAAAAATAAAAACCTTCTTCCAGGTGAGGAGGGGGGACTGGTTCTATCACCTCAGGAGTCAGCAGTTGCTGAATGACAGGGGAAAAAGAAAAGTTTGATCTAGTAAATCAGGAGCATCCTCTTGGAAGAGGAGGAGACATTTCAATTGCTACTTGTAGCCAAGAAGCAGCACTTTCATAACCTATTTGTCTGCAACTATCTTTGTCAAAGAGAGAGAGAAATGGAAGTTTATTTTTTTTTGGAAAGTATAAAAGACTTGCCAAGGTGGGAAAGGGAGGTGTGATTTTGAAGACAGCTGTTCAGGTTTGTTACACTGTTTTTTATTCTGGGGAAGGGGTCTCCTCCTTTCTTCTTGGAACATATGTCTCTCCACAAATATTTTGTGATTCAGAATCTTCAACCTTCTCAGAAAATGAAGATGAAGACCCCCCCCCCTTTTTCTTTTACCAGAAACACCAAAACTGGAGGGGTCAACAGCCTGATCTAAACCCAATAAAATCACTCCTCTTCAATGTAAATGAGACTGTGAAGACATGTTTAACATTTTGCATCTTACAGACCTACTTTTGATAGGCAATGCCTGTCCCTAGGGAGGTTTTGCCTATCTTTACATAAGGAATTCCCTGCCAATGACAGACTGGTATCCAGCCAGTATACCAAAGCCTTATGAATATATAGATGTATGTCACATGGATGTTCCCTGCTCAAGGCACAGGACATAGAGGTAACACACATACTTCAGAACTGAATAGCCCCAGGAGGAACAAATATTCCTAAGAACTAGGAGGAACATGTGAATCCAGAAGGAGAAAGAGGAAAAGAATTCCAAGCCAGGAAGACAAAAGAATTAGGGCAGAGCAGAATGGGGAAGGAGGGAGGGAGTAAATACTGCAACAGTGAAGAGAAGGACATCTACTGTTAGGGTAAGATTTTACACAACTGTACTATATCCTTCCATATCACTGTTGCAGTATTCTTTAGATAAGGAAGAGTACAAAAGCTCAACAGGAAACTTTGGAAGAGGAAGGCACAGAAGAGCCCTCTGGAAACCCATGCAGGATAGCTCTGGCAAAGCCAGCTCTTGCTCTCGATATAACATCCAACTTATAATGCTTAGTGAGGGTATGGGAACAGAAGTCCAAGTCACAGCCTCAAGGATGGAACTGGTATCTAATCCTTTGCAAAAAGTACCAGAGGAAGCAACAGCACTAGTACAATGAGCTTTAATAGAGGTAGTATGACTATTTACCATGAAATGAATAACAGGAAGATATGGTTTGCTTAGAAACAGCCAAACCTAGAGACCTGGGATGAAAGAAAACAAAAACTTGCTCAGATTTGTAGACAGTCTTAGTCTTATCCAAACAATATCTGAGCTGTATATGCAAATCCAAAGTGTGAAGAACCTTCTCACTAGCAGACTGTGGAGAAGGAGAAAAGGAGGGGAAATTAATAGACTGACTAAAGGACAACTCATTAACCACCTTGAGCATAAGAGGAGGATTAGCATGAAGAAGCACCTTGTCCCTATGAAAAACTGAGGAAGGAGGAACGCCATAGGAGCCTGGAGTTCAGACACTAACACCAAGTACAATGTTACAAGGAAGCTAAAGCTGCAGGCTCAAAAGGAGCCTGAGTTAATTTTTCAAGTACAAAACTGAGGTCCCAGGAAGGTGGAATAGACTTCTTGGGAGGACTGATATGAAGGATTCCTTTAAGAAACTGTTGGACCTCAAACCTAGAGGCAAGAGGAGTCAATGGCAGATGAACAGAAACAGCTGAAAGGTGAGCTTTAAACACTTGAGTATACTTACGCAGCCACACAAATTGGACCCCCACTGAAAATAGATCCTGGATATGAGAAAGGAACCAGACAGAAAATCTCTTCCATTTAGACAAATATGATTTCCTGGTAGTGGGCTTCCTGCAGAACCAGAAGTATGCTCTCAGAAAAAAAAAAGGTGCCTAAAAGGGATCAAAACCCTATCACCGACAGTATCAGTTGAAGAGTAGACAAGTGGGAAGAGATCATAGACTCCTTGTTTTGTCTTCTGTGAGAAGCTCCACCCTATGAGGTAACTTGTGGAGAAGAAGGGAGAACCAATGCTGTCTGGGCGAAAAGGGAGTCACCAGCAAGATTTTGCAGAGACTTGCTTTAACTTGAGCAGGACCCTCGGAATCAGAGGAAGGGGAGGGAATGCATACAGAAACATCCCCTTCCAAGGAAAAGACAGAAGTCTACCTTCCAAACCAGAGAATTTGGGACTCTGGTGCAAAAGTGGAAGTTATCTGTTCAAAGTGAAGGCAAAAAGATTGACCTGTGGAATACCGCACTGATGGACAATTTCCAGAAACACATCTCTGTGAAGCATCCATGTGTGAGCCTGTCTACTGGACCTGCTCAAAGAGTCTGCCACTATATTTTGTTCTGAAGCAATGTATATAGCCTGAAGAGTCACTTGCTATAAGACAGCTAAATCCCAGACCTGAAGAACCAGTCTGCAAAGGGGTATGACCATGCCTACCCCTTGCTTGTTGATATACCACATCACAGTGATACATACGTCTCAACCTGGAAACATCAAAAATCTGATTAAAGGCACATGAAAAGTAGGCACAACAGGCCAAAAATCTGGATATTGGTTTACATAAATGTTCCATACATAATTATGTAACCACACCCACTCAAGTGGAATTGCGGGACACATCAACATGCATTTTCTGCACATACAGTAACCTCTCAACCTTTAAGTACAAGAAATCTGGACAAAACCAAAGATAAAGGTGGGACAAAGGCCCAAAAGGAGAGACAAACTGTATATATTGCTCTTACAAACTTAGAAAGTTTATAAAGTGGAGTGTTAAGATGCTTTTTCTGGAGAATGTGAAGTGTGGAAAACAAAATCTCCCATTTTTCTGTTATTTATTTAATGGTTAGTACCCGGAAGCTGCTGTGGTGCAGCGGTTAGCATTGTCGCCTCATAGCAAGAGGTTCTCCCGTTCGATTCTCGGCTGGAGCGTCTTCTGTGTGAAGTGTGCATGTCCTCCTCACGGTCGAGTGACGTTAAAGACATGCAGGTAGGTGTGAGCGTGAATGGACGTTGCCTTCATTGAAGGTTGGGCGTCGGGCTGGCAACTCTGCACCATAAAAATCCATTGACAATCATGAGCAGACCGAAGTTCCGCTGTGGCGACCCTTAACCGGGAAAAGACAAAAGTCATTTAATGGTTAGTACCCACCATTCATCCTAAAAGTTTAACTCATTCAACCAGCTTTGTCTCTCCACCAGCACCTGTGATCAAATGATGAAAGCATCCCATTTTTCTTGACTACAGCTATATCCCCTTTGTGATCAGACCCCCCAAAAAAAACAAATGCATACATACATTTTGAAGAACCCCTTTCCCCCCATTTCACTAAACCCATGGTTGGGTGCTTTGCCTCTAGGTTATCAACGTTAATTTACCTTCCAGGTTAGTTAGCCCCAAATAAATCACAGCAGATAACCCCCTTGCCTAGAGTTACTACCTCAGATCAAAGAAAACTGAAGTACCATTTGGTCTAAAAGGTGGAGATGGACTGTTCGAGATCTGACCAACCCTTGAGAGCGGTCAGTTCAATCCTGGCAACAGGCTGACAATCATGGCATACACTGAAGCTCTGGTTTCCAAAAAGCCTTAAAAGTACTTGTAGTCAAGATGTTGCGAGTTTAAATCTGTTTAGTACTAGCAGCTGCAGTCTACAAGATGGGTAAAAAAAACACTTCCCATTGGACTGTTCCCCACCAGACAGGCAATTATAGTATCTCTGCTGAAGCACGTTTCACACAACCTCTTCCTGGGTTCGAAACTAGGCAGATGTCACTGAGAAAAGTTTAAAGGATGATAAATGACATATCATAGCTGTCCTTTACTTAACATCAGCAACTGTTATTGAGTAAAAGTACTGCTGATGGTCTGTATTACTCGCACAGTGCATGCTACGTCACATTCACTTCAGTACTAAAAATTCCTCTATACTACATGGACAACACATTTTTCACACTGCATAATGACATTTAGTAGCATACACTGAAAATATTTCAAGTTCTGTGGTGTGCAAACGTTAAAAACGCCACTGTGCTTGATTTTGTTAGATTTTGCACTTTCAAGCTCATGTCTGGTTACTTGTCACATGGTTTGCCTACTCGTCTCACTGTTATGGTTGAGATAAGAGCATCTGTAAGTAGGGGGTTGCCATTCCTTGTCAGTGTCAGGCCACTTGCAATCCAGATTGGAAGACCCACCTTGATTGTTGCATTAGTGATCCCACCCCATTCATGAATTGGAGGACCTCTATACGACCATGCCTTTTGTTTTTGTCATTATACAACAAAAAACATTCTGATGCCATTTAGGGTTCAAGCCACCTCAATAAGGGAAGGTTTAATTCTCCACAGCCTCTGTAATGCACACTTTTTGAGTCTGCACACTGGCACAGAGATGCACCAGAAATTTAAACAGCTTGAAGCTTTTCTTGGGTGGCGAATGCCAGGGTACCTTTTTGGCTAGGCTTATACAGGCCCTAGAGTCAATATGTAGACAAATGAAGAACTGTAGAATGGCATATCAAAAAGTGAAAGTACTCAAACCATGTGTTAGATCAAGAGAGAGACAGAAAAACAATTCATAGCTCCAGCCTCTCATAAGCAAAAACAAAGGTGTGAAATAAGTTCACTCAATCAGTGAAAGGAGGCCTCGGGCCCGATGTTAGCTGAGGGGAGGGGGTGCATAAACAGAGTTACTTCAAACAAAAAATTCTGAGTTCACTCTGCTGCTCCATTTTGACATGCTACAGCTCAAATTTCTTCTCTTTCATTGGCTTAAATGTATTGCCAATGAGAAAAGAAAGACTTCCTGGAGCTTGCCGTAGTCAGAATGAATCAATCAATAGTGGACAAATTTGCAATCGTGCAGTGCAGATCATTGCAAAGTTTACTTTTATCCAGTTATTTTTTCCATCACATGCAGATCAAAGAAGACAACAGTGGGTACTTACCATCTTGGGAAATTAGCTGTTTGTTGAGCTTTTTAAGGTTAAGTTGGTTGTTTTCAAAGCTTCACCATTGACCTCAAGACAGTTATGTAATGCAGATGGAACAGCTGACGTAGTGCTTACTGGAACTACTGGCTGATCCTGTTAATGGGAGTTTCCTAACTTGCAGGTCTACTGACTCCAAGCCCAAACAGTGGGCAAGAGAAGAAGACAAAACAAACCGAGTACACCTCAGGGATGTAGCCAGGCATGCCCAATGTAAGACTTAACGAAAAACCCTTTAGATCCCGTTTTACAAATGTCAATGAAATACATGTCATAGAAGTACACAATCTACTTCCAAAGTAAGACACCTTGTCACTAGTTATACTGTAAGGAGTTTTGATGATGGGTAATGCGCTTGCCTTCGTCTTTTAATATGTAAACACAGAGAGAGAAAAAAAACAACAGTATGATCGCTCTGCATACAAAGCTACAATTTTGGTTGCTTGCACCCCACAATGTGACCTGGCTGTCACAAAATGATAGTTGATGATAGGCAGTGAGATTTGAAGAGCATCAGGCTAAAAAAACTGATGCACCATTTCTGAAAGTCTGCCTATACCCTTGCATTTCTTGCCTCTTGTTCGTTCATGGATTTATCGTGAGCACATATCAAAGCTTCAAACACCTTTTTTCTGTTAAAAAGATGATGTCGGCATTTACTAAAAATTGTAAATAAAGTAAAAAAAAAAATCATGATTTCAAGGGACCACTTGGGAATTCGTGGTACACCATTAATTTAGCCTCAAAACCAGGAAATTCAGAGGAATTCAGTATGGTTGAAAGGTATGCTGTGATATAATCTGTGTAGATTTGTAGGGGCCCTGGAAGAAAGAGGGAGTGAAAGGTCTGAAGAGCTAAAAGGAAAGCTCTTATCTCCTTTAAGTCAATGTGATCTGAACTCTGATGAGAAGGCCAGAGACCCTGAACCTTGAGGGAACCAAAGGAAGCTCCCCATCCCCTGTCTGAGGCATCCAAAAAAGTTCATGAGAAGGGACTGGGGGTTGAAAAGAAAGTCCTGGGTTGAGAAAAAGCTGATGAATCCACCACAAGCTTGAGCTTGAGGCATGGAAGGAAATGAACTAGAAAATCTAGTGGATGTCAGTGTTGGAGCCACACTGACTTTAGGAACCACTGTAGTTTTCTACTATAGAGTCTGGCTAGAGGGAGCATAGGAATGGTGGAGGCCATGACTTTTAGAACCCTGAGAAAATCCCTGTTTGTAACTGAAGCCAGAGAAAGAAGGGAATGAAAAAAGTGATTAGAGAAAGAGCCTTGGGTGGAACCAGGGATGCCAGCACAGGAAAGGTCTGGATCCTGCAACCACGAAACACATGATACTGAGAAGGAACTAGGACTGATTTCTGAAAGGCTACTGTAAACCCCAGGCTATGTAAAAGAAATGGTAAACTGGAGGTGCTGAAGCAAGACCTCAGGGAATGAAGCCAGTGTGTAGGTCTTACAGATAAGTAAAGATTTTAACCCTCTCATCCTGCAAAAGGCAATGACAGGAGTGTGGCATTTGGTGAATACCCTTGGGGCAGTAGAAAGGGCAAATGGCAAAGCAGAGGACTGAAAATACAAGGAAGAGACCAAGAAATGTAAATACTTTCTGAAAAGGAGATGAATTGGAGTATGAAGTTAAGCATCCTTGAGGTCCAGGGAGACTACAAAATCTTTGGAAAGAAGAGGAAAAAGGATTTGACTGGACAACATCTGACAGGAACAGACTTTTAGAAAGGTGCTGAACTTGGAAAGGTCCAGAATGCGTCTCCAGGTGCCGTCCTTCCTGGGGACGAGAAACATCTTGGAATAAAACCCCTCCCTCCCCTTCCTGGGAAGGGGGCACACACTGAATGGCGCCCTGTGCCAAAAGATCCCGAGGTAGTTTTGGGAAGAAAGGAAGCTGTTCCTAAGGATGTTGAGTGATGCCCAGAAAATAAGGAAGGGATTTCCATACCATAAAATATCCCTGATGGATGATGGACAGAACCAGAGTCTTGAGTGATCCTTAGCCAATTGGGAAAGGACAGGGAAAGATGAAGGGATATGGGAACCTGACACAAAGAAAGAGGAAGCAAACTGTCAAGACAGAACCTAGTTTGTCATGAAAAGGAGGCTTGTGAGTAGACTTTGCTGGAGCAACCTGCCTAGAACCCTTCTTACCTTTGTGAGGAGGGTGAGGTCATCTATGTATAAAAGCAGTTTTGGGTGAATAATTCCTCTGGAACTTAAGGATAGGAAAAACAAAAATACGCTTCAATTCCAGCAAGGCCTTGCCTTTATCCTGAAGGGACTCAAAAAGCTCAACAGCAGCAGACACAGGCTCTTATTTTCAAAAGGAGCATCCAACCATTTGGTTAATATCATCAGGCAAGGGCTGGAGACAAAGCCAACAGTAATGTCTTAAAACAGAAACAAAGACAGCAGCTCTGGCGGTGGCATCAGTTGCATTAAAGCTACATTTAATAGAGTGGTGAGCCACCTGAGAAGTAAAAACTCAGTAGAGAAAGGGCCAAGACCTTCTAAGGGAGGTCAGAGATTGCCTGAGAAAGGGCTAAAATATACTGGTCATACAGGTTTGGTAATTTATAGCCCAAAAGGCCAATGTGGCAGCACTGTATACCTTTTTGCCTAATCGTTCTATAGCTCTACTGTCCTTGTCTGAAGGTAGTTGTTTAGTAGATGGCAAAAGTTTAGGTTTTTCAGATGAGACACACTACAGAAGGATCAGCAGTAGGATATTTGTATAAGAACTTACAATAATCAGGCACCTTGTAAAATCTATCAGGTTTCTTAGGGGCTGAAGATTGGGAATCCAGGGCTACAGAGGCTGCTGAAAAGGTATCTAGAAGGGGAGCCAAGACTGGAGGCACAGCAGAGGGGTAAGGAGACTCCATCCAGAGAAGCTCATACCACCTCTTTTGAATATCAGAAACCTGAGAACAGTCCTATTTGAAATATTCCATCACGTGAGAAACAGTATCCCCAAGGGCAAGTCTGGATTGATGGAATCTTCCTCCTTAAAGCCATAGTGAGATGGGATTTGAGAGGAATATGCCAAAGACATTTCCCCAGAATCCAAATCATCTTCAGAGGAGTTCTCCTCTCTATGCCTCTTAAGTGGGGAAGATGACCTCTCAAAGGAATAGGCACAGAAACTCCTTGGGGAGGCTTTAAGGCCATCAAGGTATTAAACAACCCCTGGGTATAATCCTGCCATTCACGCTGAGGATCTTTAGCAGCAGGGGGGAACATGGCTTCTTTTTTTTGTTTTTTCATTTGAGGGATGTCTGCCCTAAACACTGTAGGAGGTTAAGCCCTTGCCTGAACTCAAACACAGTAGGAATCTCCTTCCAATTTGGATTTGTGGCAACTCCCTTGGTCCCTCTGAAATAATCAGCTGTTTCCCCCCTCAACATCCAGAGTGGCCGTTTGAAGATTCTCAAGCGACATGTGAGAATATGGATCCATGCCAGTCTCCAACAGTGTAGTGGCAGAAGTATCAGTAACAACAAGGTGCTCCCCTCTGGGCTTTCACCAACTTAGAGAGAGATAGCAAAGGCAAGACAGCAGGTGAATCAAGACGTGTATTTTTTGGCCTTTTTCTTAGTAGACAGCTGACCTTTGGAATGGGAAGATTCTGCTATAGACATTTTCCCTTTCTGGATGACATGTAAACTCACAAAAATTAGAGTAAAATTATATAAGAAACCCCAACAGGGCACATATCTAAAACGTGGCTTGGTAACCAGCACAGAAGAAGCAGCACTCAGATCAATGATCAATGACGGTGTTTGGACTGGAGGCACAGAAGTTTTGAGGTATGTATGTCCATATGTCACCTTTATGCCCTATGCCATTAATGACAGCATATATGTAACTTAAATATATATGCCTAAGGCTTTGGTATACTGGCCAGACATTGTACTGCCCTTGGCACGGAATCCCTTATGTAAAGAATACTGCAACAGCGATAAGGAAGGACATCTGTTTTTCCTTTAACTCCTCCTCCACACCTCTCTGCTTTCACCTGACCTGCCCACTAACACCATTTGAGCTTTGGGCTTTATAGACCCTTGTCTTGTATCTCATACATTATTCTTTCATAGTTATACAAACCACTCCTAGTTCCTCTCTCCTAAATCACGGTTAGTCTTACCCCCTTTCACTGTTTTGCAATTGCAGATTTTACTTGCCCAGACACAATCATTTCTATCTATTCCTCTCTCAACAACCCTTCCTCCTCTTCTTTCACCCAAATAAGATTTCATTTGCACAGTCTGTGATATTCCTGCTTACCTGCCTAGCTTCACTCAGATTACTTTCCTCCAACTTTTACAGTCAGTTTGCTTCCCAATCTTTTGTACCTTATTGCTCCTCATACTGCACTAACTTCCTAAACTCTTACTCTCTCACCCCACCACTAAGTACAATTCCTCCTCCGTCTATTTATCCTCCTTCTCATTAACATAATTTCTACTTTCATATCTCTCATACCAGGAATTTGTAAGCTACATCACGTCTGTCAGTAAAATATTACTAACCTGAAAAATCCAGTTTGATCTTTTCCTTGCAGCCATCATGCTATAAATACATCAACTGTTATTATATTTTATTTTTCTATTCAATTAATGTCCAGTTTATCTTAACTTCTTTTTTTTCTGTTAAAATGCTACCATCAGGTAAGAAATATTTACATATCATTTCAATAATCTCATGTACAGATGTTTAACCCTGCTATTATAAATGTGCATCATGCTTAACTTAAATGTGAAGCTTTTCTCCCTAGGCCTCCACTGAAAATGGGTTTTACCCAGTCAGACTTTTCCCAGTCAGCAGAGATAAATAAAATAAATGAATACACTTTCTCCTGCATCATAACCACTTTCCCCTTAGCACTTTTATTGTCCCACATTTCCACCACATATGCAAATAATCGGCTTCTTTTTCCACACAGTTCTGCAAATCACTCCCCACATTTTCCTGCTTCTCTTGTACCTAAGGGATGTAATACACCATTCTCTGCAGCAGTATCCATGAGGTGGTTCATGCAAAAGTTCTTCTGCCCTCAAATCCTTGTACACCTAACTAAGCTTTCCCACAAACATTCTTACCTGAGAGACGTATCCTTCCTTAACCTTTTAAAACACATGGCTGCAATTCACTCCCTATCCTCGCCCCATTCTCCCTTTCCTGACTATCTTCACCATGCATCCTGTTTTCTGTTTAACATGCTCTACCAAATTTCTTTCTAATTATTCTTTAGACCCTTTCACAGAGCAGTCACTTCCCTTACCTTAATCAGGTTGTTCCAAATCTCCTCAAAATCTTGATTTTCACAGATTTTCCCCTAAAAAAAAAAACACCATTCTCATGCTCATTATCTCCCCTCCACTTTTTAATTTCCACCCCAAACTCTCATCCTCTGACCACCCTCTCCAACCATTCAAAAGGTCCATATAGGCCCATTCCAGACTCCCTATCTCCTATAGAGCAGAGTTCCACCCTACCATCCTCTAGCCTTCAAATCTCACCCCCTCTTAGTTCCATCACATCCCTTACCCTTTGCACTATATCAGAGGCCACTGTGTACCTTCTAAAATCTAGCAGTTTCCACCATTTTTCTAACCCACTGCTCTTAATCTCTCCCATCTTATTCTCATACAGTTACCATCCCATATGTCTCTCACACGTTCCATCTCTGACTCATCATTCTGCCCATTGGTGTCATTACTTCACCTTAACACTCCACAATACCAGTGGAATCACAATCATCTTCATCACTCCAGCTGTCTATGCTAGCAAGTGTATTTATTTTACTTATTTATTTAACATTTGTTTACAAGGAAAGTCCAACTTGGAATGAAGCCAATTGTTAATGGAGGCCCAGGGAGAATCACCCCAGTTGTACGTCTAAAACGTGGGGGGAAACCGGAGCACCCGGAGAGAATCGAATTGGAGAACCTCTCGCTGTGAAGTGACAACGCTACCGCCACACCACTATGCCGTCCTCGCTTTACTACACTATCGACCTATTACATTCCTCTTCTACAGCCTTACCATTAACAGTTTTCTCTAGTTTCATTTACCTTTGAATAAGCCTGCCTACAGACTTGTATACCCTACTACCCTATACCCTAGCTATACTTACCACCCATCTGATCTCTTTCCTACTACTGACTAGGACAGCACAGCAACCCCAAATAACAAGTATAAAAGATCTAAAAATTTCCAACACTTTTGACAACTGCCTTCCTATGTCAAGTAGCAATAAACTTTAGTCATCTGGAAATAAATTCATATTATCTTACTTCTACTCTCCATCTCCTACCTTTAGCTCACTTCTCACTCTTATTTGCCAATACCTCTCTTATTAACACACAAAAAGCACTTGTGGTAGAGGACATCCCTTTTCCTTGTACTGTACTGCAACTCTCACCACTTGGTTTTCCTCAATACCTTTACAATGTTTTTTATTTGTTTTCCCCTCTTGTAACTCTCTCTCCCAGGTCAACCTCTTCCAAATATTTCCTTTTCTATAACTTGCATCCATCCACAAACACTTTTCCCATTTTTGCACATGGGGTCTGGGTGTCACTTCAACAGTGACAATCTGAAAAAAATGAAAATGTTTTCTCAATGTCAAACGTTACTTCCCCTGTCTCTGAAGCTCACTCCAAAAGTCCAACAACAAACCTTCAATGATACATGGGTGAATTCCCCTTCAAGAAGCTTGCCTGCAAGTCTTCCACCATACCTAGCAATATTTTTCCATACACACTTACAATATCCCTAGTGAAAATATCATTAGAATTAATCTAAGATATTACCCTGTAATCAAGGAAGATCCTCCCACTCTTTTCCCTTTTTATAACTCCAACACTGCTACTTCCCACACCGTGAGTTACAGCTCCTCTTTCTCATGATTTCTGGAAACACCATTAATTCTTGGGCCTCTTCCAAACCTACTATCCAGTTTCCTGTCATCATAGCCAAACTGCATTCAACCTCTTTATCCATACATCCCCACTCAATATGTTGCTCTGGGGAAGCCTGTGATGTCCTTGCATTCGCCCCAGTAGGAACAGCAGTCCAGGAAAACCAAGGAGAAGCTGCACATCCAGGAAGGAAAAAAGACTAGGGGGATGGAGGGAGGGAGTGAATACTGCAGTGGTGAAGGCAAGGACATCTACCACTGTGGTAAGATTTTACACAACTGTACTATTGTCCTTACATTCACCGCTGTAGTATTCATTACAAATGGGAGTGTCAAAGCTCAAGAAGAAACTTGGGAGGAGGAAGCAGCAGCAGAGCCATGAAAAATGGCATAATCAAAACCAGCTCTAGCTCTGGAGAAACCATCCAGCTGGTAACGTTTGGTAAAGGTATGCACAGAAGTCCAGGTAGCAGCTTCAATAACAGAATTAGCATCTAAGCCTTTGAAAAAGCACCAGAAGTCGTCACAGCTCTAACAGAATAAGCCTTTACAGAAGAAGGAATGCTCTCACCATGAGAAGTGCAACAAAAGGAAATGGCCTTTGAAATCCAAGTGGAAATAATTTGCTTGAAAATAGCCAAACTTAAAGGCCTAGGATGAAATGAAACAAATAACTGGCCAGACTTCCTGATAGCTTTAGTTTTATCCAAATAAAATCTGAGCTGTCTATGCACATCTAAGGTATGCAGCACCCTCTCACTGTCAGATTGTGGAGAGGGGAAAGAAGTAGGCAAATTAATAGACTGATTGACAACTCATTAACCACCTTGGGCATGAAAGAAGGATTAGTATGCAAGGACACCCTGTCTTCATAAAATATCAAAAAAAATGGAAAAGCCATAAGGACTTGCACCCCTCTGGCAGAAGTAAGAGCTAACAAAAGAACCGTCTTCCAAGAACAATGTTGTAAGGAAGCTGAAACAACAGGCTCAAAAGGAGCCCGAGTCAATTTTTCCAGAATGAAATTAAGATCCTAGGGAGGAGGGAACAGGCTTCCTGGGAGGTCTACTATGAAGGACGCCATTAGAAAACTACTTTGCCTCAAATCTAGAAGTTAAAGGCAGACCAACAAAGAGCGAATAAGTTGGCCTTAATTAAAGAATATGCCAAACCAGCATTGAGCAACTCTCAGAAATGAGAGAACTAAAGGAACATCCACAGAAAGTGGGTCCAGGTCACAAGAAAGACACTAAACAGAAAACTTCTTCCATTTAAACAAGTAGGATTTCCTAATAGTAGGTTTCCTGGCCTCCTTTAGGGCCTGCAACACATCCTCAGAAAAAAATGTCTATGAGGGATCAAAACCCTATCACCCACAGTGTCAGTTGAAGCGTGGACAGGTGGGGATGGATGAGAGACCTCTTGCCTTGTGTGAGGAGATTCACCCTGTGAGGTAACTTGTGATGATTGCCTTTGGCTAGATGCAAAAGTAGAGGGAGAACCAGTGCTGTCACGGTCAAAAGGGAGTCCCCAACAAGATTTTGGGAACATCCTGTTGAATCTTGAACAGGACTCTCGGAATGAGAGGAAGGGGAGGGAATGCATAAAGAAACATCCCCTTCCAAGAAAATGAGAGGGTGTCCACTTTCTATACCAGAGGATCTGGGACTCTGGCACAAAACAGAGGAAGTTGTCTGTTCAGAGGGGAGGTAAAGAGATCTACTTGAGGTGTACCCCACTGGTGCACAATGTCCAGAAACGCATCCCTGTGAAGCATTCATTCGTGGGACTGAGTGAAGAACCTAATTGTCTGCCACAATTTATTTATTTTACATTTGTTGACCGGGAGTGTCCGACTGAGCTATTGCCCTTTTTCAGCTGAGGCCCAGGGAGAAACGCTCCAAAGATATACAGTGCGATAAAAATAGCAATACAGATACATTTCAATAAAAATAGCAATAGAGAATTTTGGTAGTTAGAATATGTAAGCTACATACATGTATACTGGGTTCCCTATTAGATAAACGAACGCTTAAAATGTCAAGTACGACATGCTAGACCGCTTTTAAGCGAACGTTCATCTAATCGAAACGGGAGAATGTCGAAACAAGGAGTTTTGAAAAGTTACAGCTGGCCAGCAGTGAGGAAGCCAATGGCTGATGTCAGAATGTTCAACCTGTCTCGGCGTTCTTGCAGTCCTCCACTGTGGTGCAGTCTCGATGTTCACCCTGTGTAATGTTTCAACAGTCCTTCACTGTGGTGCGATCCCGGAGTTGGTATATTTAAATAGGGTGTGTGTGAAGGCACAGCCCCCCACGTTGGGGGGGGGGGTGGGAGATGAAGTCCCCCCACTTCATTTTGTTTGTTGATTTGTTTTTTTTGGGGGGGGGTTATAATGGTGTACAGTATATTGTAGCTGTCAGCCGTTTGCTTCCAGACAGCTGGCCAACTATGACTTTTCGAAACTCCTTGTTTTGATATTTTGGGGCTTCGATTAAATGAACATTCACTTAAAAGCTGTCAAGCATGTTGTACTCGACATTTTAAGTATTCGTTCATCTAATCTAGACCCGTATATTGTTGACACACAAAACAATACTACAAACAAAAAGGAAAATGTTAGAAAAGGAGAATAAGTTGTAGGTTTTGGTTTAAAAAGAGAATTGAGTAAATATAAGGTTTTGTATGCAGAGTAGCAGAAACTTAAAAGGTTACAAACGAATTTCAGGGAGCAGAGTATAGCAGAAGCTTTGGAGGTTGCATAGGAAGCATAGGATAAAGTAGTTAATGGTAAGTTTTAGTAAGTTAGTTTGACTGTACTATAAAAGGTAGGTAATAATCGGGGAGGTTGAGTAGAATAGCAGGACCAGTTTTTTTAAGTGGTCTTTGGTTGTTAGCTTAAATTGTTTGGGGGTGAGTCAGGGACCTTATTTCTAGTGGGAGTTTGTTCCATGCAATAGAGGGATGGTAAACATGCAAGTTGCATCCTGTGATGGATTTGGGTTAAGCTTCAGAGAAGTCTGGTAGGGGAGTAGTGAGAGATGACAGTAGACAGACTTGGGCAGAAATCAGGCTGATATAGGATGGAGTGTATGATTTGGAGTTGAGATTCTAGGAACAGGTGAGGTAATTTGGACCAGTTCAGGTATTTTAAAGAGAGTGGTGAGATTTATATGTTCGTTAAGCTGCAAATCTAGCTATTTTGTAGTACGTTAAGTAAAAAGGAGTTCAGATTTGTGAGTATTTGGGAGCAATAGGTTAAGCATGGTAGACAGTAGGCATGGGTAACAGAAATCCTAGCTTCAGTAGTTAGGAATTTGTTGTTCCTGTACAGTAGTCCTAGCTTTTGGTGTTTTTTTTGATACAATTGTTAATGTGAAAATCGAATTTTAGTTGGTCGTCAATGGTAATGCCAAGGAGTTTTGATGCTAGTTTTGACTTCTATAGGAATATTGTTTAGGGACTTTATGGAGAAGGAAAGTTTAATGTGGTTTGCGTATTTAGGTACAACGAGTAGTAATTTTGTTTTCTTAGGGTTGAGGATGAGCTGATTATTAGTGAGCCATGTCGCTACCTAGTTGAAAGCTGTCTGGGTATTTGTTAGGAGTTCTAAGGGGGAATTAGCAATAGTTATGACTGTAGAGCCATCTGTGTATTGGACAATGTTAGATTGAGGCCAAGAAGAGTGGAGTCAGTGGTGAAGATATTAGAACAGAGGTCCAAGAGGGGATAGATAGTGCTGAGTACCATCATACTTAACGGAACAATGTTCTGATCTTGAGGAATATAAACTGCCTGAAGAGTCTCGATACTTGAGAGCCAGAGGTGCCAGACAGCCAGAAGCCATACAAGAAGTGCCAGCCAGCAAAGATAGTAAGATCTTGTACCTCCCTGTTTGCTGATATACCACAACCGTGGTATTGTCCGTGAATACCTTGAGAGGCCCTGGAAAGAAGAGAGGATGAAAGGCCTGAAGAGCCAGCATAAGAGGTCTCATCTCTTTGATGTTGATGCGCTCCATCTGCTGACGGTGTGTCCACACTCCCCTGAACTCTCAGAGATCCAAATGCTGCTCCCCATCCCACATCTGAAACATCTGTGAACAGATCCTGAGAGGAAGAGGAGGTTGAAAAGGGAGGCACTGATTCAGAGACAACTGCTGAATCCACCACACAAGTTATTTCTTGAGACATGGGAGAAGAGGAACTGGAAAAGTCTAAAGGGTGTGCATGCTGAAGCCACACAGACTTCGGAAACCACTGGAACTTCCTCATGTGGAGTTTGGCCAGAGGGAGCATCAGAATGGTGGCAGCCATGAACCTCAGAGCTCTCAGAAACTCCCTGGCTGTAATGGAGGCCAGGGGAAAGAGTTTGAAAGAAATAAATGAGAATTAAGGCCTTTAGAGGTGGCAGGGATGCCAATATTGGCACCATTGGAATCCTGCAACCCAGAAAGACATGATTCTGAAGAGGAGTCAGGGAAGACTTTTTGAAGTTTATCATGAACCCCAGTCTCTGAAGAAGAGAAATGGTAAAACAAAGATTTTGCAAAAGGGCCTCTGGAGAGGGTGTCTGAATCAGCAGGTCATCCAAATAAGGAAAGATTTGGATCCCTTGAAGCCTCCAAAAAGCAATTACAGGAGCAAGGCATTTGGTGAATACTCTTGGGGCAGTAGAAAGGCCAAAGGGAAAAAACACATTACTGAAAATGCCAGGAAGCAACAGAGAAATGCAAAAAATCTCCTGAAGAGAGGATGAACTGGAATATGAAAGTAAGCATCCTTGAGATCCAGAGGCACTAGAAAGGCATGACTGAGCAAGAGAGGAAAAAGGGACGGAATGAACAACATCTGAAAGGAAGGCACCTTCAGAAAGGTGTTTAGATGAAACAGGTCTAAAACAGGTCTCAAGTACCTTCTTTTCTGGGCACTAGAAACATTCTTGAATAAAACCCTTTCCCCTTTTTGGGCACATGCACCTCTTGAATAGTACCCTGAAACAAGAGGTCTCCAAGAACCTCTGGGGGAAAAAGGAAGTTGTTCCTGAGGAGGCTGAGGAATGACCATAAAAGGAGGGTGGGGAAACAAGACCATGAAGTACCCCTGACGAATGATTGACAGAACCCCAGAATCCTGGGTGATTCGAAGCAGGGGACAGAGAATTCGGAGCTTTAAAGACATTGGGGAAAAAAAAAGCATCCAATAAAGCAGTCAAGATAAGAGGAACGGCCGCAGGTTTTGGAGACTCCATCTGCAGTAACTCATAGTACCTCTTATGGATATCCGAAACCTGGGCACAACCCCACTTAAAAAAATCCATTATCTTAGATATCATGTCCCCAAAGGAAATTTCCTCAGAAGGATTACCTAGAGCATGAGAGTCCTCCTCATCAGACCCATAGTCTAAATCAATTCTCTGAGCCTTTTTGGGGAAGAAAAGAACCAAGGAGGAGAAGGAACCAACCCCCCTTGAAGAGGCCTTAAAGACAGTAAAGCATTAAATAGTCCCCTAAGTAAAGGATTGCCATTCATTTTGTGGATCCCTAGGACCAGAAGAAACATGATTAGTTTTCCGTTTCTTTTTTAAGGGGATGTCTGTTCTAGAAACCTGAGAAGGCCCTGACTCAGGACGGCATTCCACAACTGTAGCAACTGTAGTAGGAATGTTTTCAATAAAGAGAAACTGCGGAACCCCTCTAGACCCCTCGGAAATGATCAACCATGGTTACACCTGAAACAGACACCTGCAAAGCCTCATCAAACGTGCTACCTGCCAAATCCTCACTTGCCTCCAACCCAGAGGTGGTAGAGAAATCTGACAGTACAACAAGGTGAGTCTCCGGGTTGATGATAACCTCAGGAGAAACTCCTGGCAGAGGCTGGACAGAGAAAGATTCCAGTCTTACCTTAAGCACCTTCTTCCTGACGGTTGACCCTCAGGGCAGGAAGTTCCATCCATAGCATCTTTAGCAAGAATCTTAAGACACTGGTTCTCAAAATACAACGAAAGAGAAGAAAGCCTACTACAAAGAGTTTTAGGGACAAATGCCTGACAAACTGAACAAGACATATGGTCGTGAGCAGCACCTAGGCAAAAAAGACACATTGTGGCAGTCTTTATGGGAATCAGTCTCCCACGCTGGCATTTACCCGTCCTGGATGGCATTAACCCCCAAAACAGCACAAAAGAATCAAAAAAGAAAAAAAAGCTGGGTACTTATCTGCAATGGTGAGGCCTTCAGCAAACAGGCGTAATCACCAGAAAGCCAACAAACAGAAAAACGGCAAAAAATGGACGGAGGTAACAGTCCAATGGTTAAAAACAGCATTCAGACTGACCGCAAAGAAGTTCTGAGGATGGTATGCCTGAACGTCACACCTTTGTGCCCTATGCTACGTGAGAAGTGTGTAGGTGACGTTTAGCGTACCTTAAAGCAATAACAAACTTTGGTAAACTGGCCGGACGGTGGGCTTCACAGCAGAGAATCCCCATTTGTAATGAATACTGCAGCAGTGAAGGCAAGGACATCTATCATTATGGTATGATTTTACACAACAGTTCTGTCTCTGCTATACCTCTCACCCTCTTTCTCTAATAAACCCATACTTCATTGAAATACCAGTTTAATGTAACCTCTGATTAAAATAGCTTCCATTCAAAGCATTATTTTCTCCTTTTTGAGCTAAGTCCACTATATAGCATTTCTCCTACCTGTAGTTTCACTTTATTAGTGCTCTCTCCACTAATATGCAGTTTTAACCACTAGCTATGCCCTTTATTCTCTTTTCCTCCTACTTCACTCTTCCATAATATGCCCTCCCTCAAACTGCTCATGTATGCACATGGTCTCCTCTTAAATGACTCCAGTAACTGTGCTTCCAAACTACAATAAAAAACACAGAACAGCTTTCTGCAACTGATTTACTAGGGTGTATATTAGTAGTCTTTTTCATCCAAACATTATGGTATTTGTGTTTCCTCAAAAACTAACCAAGCTCCCACCTCTGATCATAGTAAACAATATAAACATAATAATAACAAATGTAAATAAACAAATATATAGTACAGTTGTGTAACAGCTTACCATAACAGTAGATTTTGGAAGCATCCTGTTTTACCTTAAACAGGACCTTCAGAATGGGAGGAAGGGGAGGGAAGGCATACAAAAAATCCCCTTTCAAGAATAAGAGAGGGCATTCACCTTCCAGGCCAGAGGACATGAGATTCTGGCACAAAATAGCGGAAACTGTCTGTTCAGAAGGGAGGCAGAGAGATGTACTTCAGGAGTAACCCCAGTGGTGGACAATGCCCAGAAACACATCCCTGTGAAGCATCCACTCATGGGATTGTGTTATGGACCTGCTCAGAGAGTCTGCCACTATGTTCTGACCTGAGGGAATGTAAACTTCCTGAAGGGTCACTTGATACTGGAGAGCTAGATCCCAAACCTGAAGGGCTAACCTGCACAGGAGATAAGACCTTGTCCTCCCTTGCTTGTTGATACACCACATCAATGTGGTATTGTCACTGAGAATCTTGAGGGGCCCTGGAAGGAAAAGAGAAAGAAAAAACTGAAGAGCAAGAAGAAGGGTACTCATCTCTTTGACACTGATATGTTGAAGAGACCAGAGGCCTCGCACTTTCAGTGGAGCAAAGGAGGCCCCCATTCCATGTCCCAGACATCTGTGAAGAGTTCCTGAGAGGGGATAGGAAGTTGAAAATAAGCCCTGGGTTGGGGGACAACTGATAAATCCACCACTGAAGTTACAGTCTGAGACATGCAAGAGGGGGGACTAGAAAATCTAAAGGATGAGAATGTTGAAGCCAAACTGACTTTAGAAACCATTGAAGCTTTCTCGTGTGGAGCTTGGCTAGAGGTAGCATAGGAATGTTGAAGCCATGTAACCCAGAGCCCTTAGAAACTCCCTGGCTGTAATGGAAGCTACAGGAAGAAGGAATGGAAAGAAAGCAATTTGGGTTAAAGCCTTGGGAGGAGGCAGGGATGCCAGTATTAGAACAGTCTGGAGCCTGCACCACAAAAAAACATGATTCTGAGAAGGAGTCAGGAATGACTGTTTGGAAATTTACAGTAAACCCCAGCATTTGCAGGACAGAAATAGCAAAATGAAGATGCCGAAGAAAAATATCTGGAGAAGAGGCCTGAATGAGGCCCATCAAGGTAAGAAAAGTCCTGCATCCCTCTCTACCTGCAGAATGCAATCACAAGAGTGAATCATTTAGTGAAAACCCCTGGGGCAGTAGAGAGGCCAAAGGGCAAAGCAGGGAACTGAAAATGCTATTAAGTAACTCAGAAATGAAAAACAAACTTCCTGAAAAGGGGATAAATAAGAATGTATAGATAAGCATCCTTGAGATTGAGGGAAACTACAAAAGCCTGAGGAGGAAGCAGAGGAAACAAGATTTGAAGGGATAGCATCTGAAAGGAAAGGGAGCTTCAAAAAGGTGTTTAGCCGAGAAAGATCCAGAATGTGCTTCCAGGTACCTTCTTTCCTGGGGACCAAAAACATTCTGGAGTAAAATCCCTTCCCCCTCTTGAGTTATAACTTCTTGAAATGTTCCTTGAGCCAACAGGCCCTGAAGCACCTCTGAAAAAAGGGCAGTTGTTGAGTAATGCCCAGTGTGTGTGTGTGTGTGTGTGGGGGGGGGTCCAAATAATGTAATAACCCTGGTGAATTATGGAAAGGAACCAGGAGTCTTGGGTGACCATTAACCAAATAGGAAGCATTAGGGAAAGATGCAGAGAAAATGGAATGTGACTGAGAACAGGTAAGTCAGACAGCACCTGGTTTGTCAGGAAAAGGAGGCTTCTGCTTAGGAGGTATTTGGGTAGCCTTAGCAGGAGGAAGACCCTTCCACCACCCGTTTTACCTCTGGGGGGAAGACGAGAGTGTCTATGAACAAAAGCAGGTTTATTAGGGCAATTCCTTTGAAATTTGGGAATAGGTGAAAAAAATATGCTTCAATTACTAAAAGGTCTTACCCTTTTTTTGCAGGGACTTAAATAACTCTGCAGCAGTAGCAGTACCAAACAAATGATTATCCAGGGTCTATATTAGAACATCAAATTTTCAAAATTTCGAGTGTTCTAATATCGACTTGTTTTCAGCAAACGCTGAAAATATCAAAGAAACAGAAAACCACATTTTTTCCTAGGGAAAGAATTTGGTTGTCCATTTCTGTTGCTTCAGTACTTTCAGCGCTGTGGTGGAAAGTTACAGGTCGGGTTCAGGTAAGTGTGCAATTGTGTGGACGTGAGGGTTAGGGTGAGCTAGGTGAGTTATGGTTAGGGCACGGGTGAGGTGACTGTGCGATAGTGACGGACCTTACGGTTAGGGTTAAGGTAAGTGGATAGTTAGTGGTGTGTGTACAGTTTAGTGTAGGGTTACATGCAAGAGTTTAGGTATATGTGTGTGGATTGTTGCTTGTTTGGTGTGCTTGTGTTGTGTGTGTGTGTGCGTTTTGGAGCAGCAAATTTTTTCCCTAGGAAAAAATTTGCTGTTCTGTATGTTCGATGTTTTAAATTTTCGATTAATAGGGTTCAATATTAGAACACACGAAATTTTGAATGTTCGGTGTTCTAATATAGACCCGATTACCCACAGGATCATCCATCAGTTTAGCCTTGATATCATCAGGCAAAGGCTGAAGTCTGACCCGAGAATATCTCCTTAAAACAAAACCAAAAGCAGCAGCCCTAAATGAAGCATCAGCTGCATGAAAACAACATTTAATGAAATGGTGAGCAACTTGGGAGCATGTCATTAGCAAAGAAAGAGCGCAGGCCTTCCCCTCAGAATCAGGAAGATCTGAAACAGCCTGACAAGCTTGAGAGGGGAGAGTCAAAATATATCTGGTCATGTGTGTCTGATAACTCGCAGCTCTAAAGATCAGGCTAGCAGAAGTATACACTTTCTTACCTAGCCTCTCCATGGCTTTGCTGTCCTTATCAGAGGGAAGCAACTTAGTAGAAGGGAACAATTTGTAGGGCTTATCATAAGCAATTGATACCACAAAAGGGTAGACAACGGGCAGTTATAAAGAAACTTGCAGTTATCAGGTACTTTATAAAACCTATTAGTTTTTGTTTTTGGGGGGGGGGGGGCTGGGAAGCAGTGGAAAATGTAGCCAGCAAGGCAGTAGGAACAGCAGAGGGCCTAGGAGGCTCCATTTGCAGATGCTCATATTACCTCTTCTGACCATCAGACACATGAACACAGTCCCATTTGTAAAACTCCCATTATTCTGGAAATAGTATCTTCAAAAGTAAGGACTAATAAACTCTTCTTCTTCAGAACTATAATCTGGAGGAGAAGGAATCTGAGAAGTGTAAGTGAGGGACTCATCAGAATTTGCATCACCAGAGGTATCATGCTCCCCAGGCCTCTTAAGAGGGGTAGAAGACCAAGGAAAAGCAGGAACAGAAACCTCCTGTGGAAGTTTTAGAACCATAAGGGCATTAAGCAGACCTTGAGTGAAGTTTTGCCACTCTGAGGATCTTTTGTAGCAGGAGAAATGCATTTAGATTTCTGATTCTTTTTGAGAGGGATGTCAGACAAACAACTTAGGAGGCTCTGACCCCTGTCAGCATTCTATTACTGTAGTTGGAACCTCTTCCTTCACTAATATTGGAGGTACATTCCTAGGCCCTTTGGTAATTGTCAGCCACAACTCCCTCTGTACATCCGAGGCAGATGCCTGCAAGGCCACCATGGAAGTATGTGAAGTCAGATCCATGTTGGCCTTCAAAACGGTCACAGCACAGGAATCAGAGAAGAAAACCAGATGATCCTCTGGGCTTTCACTTGCCTCGAGAGAGACACCCAGTGGAGGCAGTACAGCCAAAGAATCTAACCAAACAGTTCTTTTTCTTCACAGACGACTGACCATTGGGCCGGAAGATCCTTTCACAGTGTCTTTAGCCAACAGTTTAAGTTGTTGGTTTCTCAAGTAAATAGCTGGGGAAGATAGCTGACTACACAACATCTTAGGGATGAAAGCTTGGCAAATCTCACAAGACATATATGGTCATGAAAAGCACCTAAACAGAACAAACACTACTTGTGGCTGCCTTTATGGAGAATCTGTCTCCAAAACTGGCATTTCCCCTTTCTTGATGGCATGATATCAACAACCACACACAAGGCAAAATAAAGATGAGCAAAAAAAAAAAAACAGGTGCTTATCTGAAAGCAGTATGGCAACCTGTAGATGACAAGAGTGTTCAGACCGACGATCGAAGGTGGCATTCGGACTGGCGGAAAAGAAGTTCTGAGAGTGGTATGTCACTTTTATGCCCTATGTCATGCGTGGGGAGCACACGTGATGTACAGCATACCCACTATAACCTAAAGACTTTGTTATACTGGCTAGACATCATGATGCCCTAGGTAGGGGATACCTATTGTAAAGGATACTGCAACAGTGGTACGGAAGGACATTACCTTAGACTATTCCTTCTCGTTTGCAAAACACACTGATAAAATTGTCAACAAAACACTTATCCAACTAAAACTGTGCTACAAAACTACTCCAGTGGCTTACATGAATACAGCCTTGACTATGGTCCAGTTGGCCCAGGTGACTGATAGACTGGAAGGGGGGATGAGATAGGCTGATGTGGGCATTCCCTGTGGTGATCCCTGGAGAGTAGGGATGCATCTAGGTGAAGTAGCTTAAGGAGGGATAAGGCTGGCAGATGAGGCTAAGCTGCCACTTAGGTGGGTCAATACGCTGCACACCTCCATTGCATGCCAGCTCCTCAAATGTCACCATGGGAAGAGGGAGTTGTGGTTAGGGCATAATAGAAAACATCTGGTGAAGGGTCCAGGATGCCCTTAGGCTACATGCCCAGCTCCAGCATAAACTAGAGAAAGGAGACCCAGTATGGATATGGGGCACTAGGTAAGAAGGCAATCAGATGACGCAGGATGGTATAAAACCACCAATCTCTTTCTCTAATGTCCAAAGGACAATAGCAAGAAATTTTTACTTACTTTTTTTAAGTTTACAGAATGCCCACAGAAGTGCCTCACAAAGAATACAGGGAGTAAACATATCCTATACAGATGGCCTCAAAGCCCTGCCTCTGTTATCCGTCTCCTACCGACTGCTGAGAAGCTATCTATGCCTGACCTAAAAAGCATCCTCCAATCCCACTGTGATGGACCTGCTGCACATCTGCAAAGCAAACATGAGAATTACCCAATCTATGGGCCTAAACCTCATCTGTGACATAAATAGGACAAGCTGGAGTGACAGGTATGTGTCGCAGTGACTACCATTCTCTAGAATTGGCTACCCTATTCATGTGAAGCAGAGTTCTTCCATAACCCATGTGAAGGCTGCCAGCCCTGCCAGCTAGAATTTTGTAAATAATTCCATGTCATTTGTGATTAGTAATATGATTTGTATGCTTGCCTTACAAATGTAAGAAAACTATATGTTCTGTATTGAGCTTCAAGAATGTAACCACAGTGCACCCTGCTGGAAAAGAGCAGAAATGTATACAAATTACATGCCTATGCAAATGTATGTGTTGATGGTAAAGGCTGGAATATACAGAGTTAACTGGGAAACTAAGAAAATAAGTAAAAAGTTTTACGATGTGTTATAAACTTAGTTTATCTCAGCTAAGAGACAGGATGTCCAGTGCTAGGGGTTTCTTTCTATTGTCTTGAGACAGAGAAAATTACTAGGTTTTACATGTAAAGTGTTTTTGTATTGCTCTGTGGCTTCCTAGCAGCTGTACATCTGAGAGAGAAGTATTTTTCACAGACATGTTAAATTTTAAGTTCATGTTGGCCTTAAGGCAGAGGTGACAAGAATGATGTAATCTGAGATGACCAGCAGAAATGTTTGATAGTAACTTAAGAACTATCTCGGAGAGAAAATCTGCGCATTTTGCATCTTGTTTTGGAACTGACAACATCCTCTTACCAGCACTTGGTCTTTGCTCTGTAAGTAAGACTTAGATAATACTATTTTTTTTAGAGATAGATAGGAATATAGTAAGATCAGTCTAGATGTTTCTGTATTTATGTGAGACTGTCCTGCAATGTTGTTTTAAAGTATTTCCTGTGATTCTGAACTCTGCTGTCACTGTGTTGAGTTAAGTATTGTCTTGTTCTTTTATTTATTATTAAATATATTTAAGCATTTTGATTGTGGCTGGTTTGTTAGAAATATTTAAGCTCGGAGTACTTGCATATGTATTTGTTGATACTGTACAGGCCACTCCTAAATAGCCTTTCTGGTCACACTTACCATTTGGATAACAGTAACATTACACAGTATAATTGGTTACCCTTTGGGAAGGGCCTTATAGTAGCTAAGAGTGGCTGGTGGCAGCTGGCACTACCTTATAGTCTGGGCAGGGGGGGCATAGCAAGTGAACCTGTGCCAGCCTTCTCCAGGAGTGCCTGTGTGTTTGTATATAAAGCAAATCTCAAAGTGTGTGTGTGTGTGTGTCAGCTACTTGGACAGGGACATGAAGCACTGGTTGGACATAGAGGGTGCTGGAGGTTTTGGCTTGTCCACTCGGCTGAGATCTTAACCCTATAGCTGTACCAGTAGGGAGTCTTATTGGGGATTGGGAGAAACCAGCTCCAAACTGACTGTGATCTCTGTGTGCTCTTAAGGGAAATTGTACATTACTGTGTGTGTACTTGTAATCCTCCCAATGTGCACGTCTCTCACTGGTGTTAGTGGTGAGGATTGAGGCGCCTTGATTACTGGGCTAGGGCAGGGGCGTCACAACCCATTTTAAGAGCAACTTGGACCGCAGGATAGGGAATTGTGAAGATTCCCCTCGTCTGGCATCTGCATCTCTAATTGACAAAGTCACATATATTTGGGGAGCATGGCTAGGCTTTAAAAGGCTCTTAGTGTCATTAGCCTAGTATACACCTCTGAACTTAAGTGTACTTATCCTTGAATTATATACGACTTCCACTTGCAACTATGCAGTGCTAGATCACACATGCACTACATAGCTGAAAATAAAATGTATAGCTGTGTCATGCATCCATCACTGCAACGTTTTTTCAAACACCCGTATTAAGTTAACAATTACGACATAGGGACAGATACATTAATAGAAAACCAATAGCATTTTTCCATTTAGATATGTTATATATGTTCTTTCTTTATAACAAATGTTTTAATAATGGTCATTCAGGCTAATGCTACATAAATTGCTCAGTTCCTGCCTTCCCCTAAACCTCTCTCCTGAACATTATAATGTATTGTTCCCACAAATTCCATTTCTATGCAATTCGCTCCTTCCCTATTTTAACCGTAACTCTTCCAATTCTTTTATCACATTTACAATATTCAGTATTTCAAACACAATTTGTTTAGATTTTGATTTCCATATTCTAACAATTGCTTTTTAGGCAACAGAATTGATCTTAAGGTCTTATAATGTCCAAGAAATTCAGATCCTGTGTCCCAGCAGACTTGATTCTGTCAAGATAGCACTCGCGCTCTCTGTGCAAAGAGTATGTAGAATCCTCTCTGGTTCTGAGAGTCAGGAAAGGACATAGAGAATGATGACTTAATTCAAAGTAAATTCTGAAACAACCTTGGGCATGATTGAGGGATTTTCTTAATGACACCCTATCTCTATGGAAGACCAGAGAAGGTACACCTGCCATAAGAACTTGCAACTCAAACTCTTCTTGCAGATGTCAGAGCAATAAGAACAGTTTTCCATGTAATAAACCTTAAATCTGATTGATGTGAAGGTTTAAATGGAAATGTGGTTAACTTTTCCAGCAAAAAGTTAAAGTCCCAGGAAGGAACAACCTGTTTGGGTGGTGGACTCAAGTTGTAACACAATTTTCAGAAACTGCTTTACTAAAAACATTGAAGAAAGTGGAGGATCTATGGGCCGACATATTGAAATAGCTGTTAGATATACCTTGATAGAGGGGCTTAAAAGGCCAGAGGCCAACTCTCACAAATATTTAAGCACCAGTGGTACATAATCCTTGATAGGGCCATGATTATTGACTAGGCACCAACTAGAAATCCTCTTCCATTTGCCATCATAACATTTTCTAGTAGCAAGTTTTCTTGCATCCTTTAGTACCTGCTGCATATCCTCTGAAAACAGACTCCTAAAAGTTATTAATACTGAATCATCCAGGCAGTTAGTTGAAGATGTTTGAGTCTGGAGTGTATCAACTTCACCATGTCTTATGTGAGTAGATCCAGTTAGTGAGGAAGCTTGTGGTAACTGCCCTTGGCCAGTTCAATAGGAAGGAAGAACCAACGTTGCCTGGGCCTAAAGGTGGTCACCATAGATATTTTTGGGCAGTCCCTCAATCTTCAGAATTACTCTAGAAAGCACTGGAAAGGGTGGAAATGTACAGAAAAACATTCCCTTCCATGGGAATAAGAAAATATGTTTTTCAAGCTTGTTTGCAAGGAGCTCTAGAGCATAATTTGTTGTGCCGTCTTTTATGAAAGGAGGCAAACAGATCTATTTTGACGTGTTCCCCACAACTGGGTCAGTTCCTAGAAAATTCCCTCATTCAGTTTTCATATGTGCGGATCTGTCCTGGTCCTGCTCAGCTTGTCTGCTAATATATGTTTTGCTCTGATGGAATGTAAGATACTTGGAGGGTTAAGAGAGTGTTGGAACAGCTACTTCCTAAGCAATCACAGACAACCTGCAGAGAGGTCTTGAACTTATGCCCCTTGCTTGTTGATGTACCACAGCACTGTGGTGCTGTCAGTAATCACCTGGATAGGTCCTGGAGACCATACATGAAAAGATTTTTAGGCATGGATCACAGCTGACATCTCTGACATGTGCACTTTGGTCTGTCTGAGAAATCCCACAGACCCTGCACCCTTTCTCCCACTTAAACTGCCACGAAGTAAAATAGGAGGCATCTGTAGTTACAGATTGACTAGAAGGCAGAGGAGAAAGAGGGAGACCTGCATGTGCCTGTATTTTGGTCTTCATCAGTGCAGCTCCTTTTTTTTAACACAAAGTCCAGTATTGGAATTACAAATTCCAGAGGATGTAAATGTTGGGTCCATGTGTTTTTTTTAGAAACTACTGAATCTCTATCTCATGTGCAACCAGACAAGAGGAATCATAAGAACCATAGATAATATGAACCCCAGAATCAAGAGATGCCCTCTGGCTGAAGTCTTGGACTAAGTTGAGAAGCTCAGGAAAGTTTCCTGACAAAAATCCCCCCTTCTCATGCATTAAAATAAGCTTTTTGCTTCAAAGTGTCTATAAGATATCTTAGAAATACAATTCTATTATGACAGGTTCAAGGAGCATTTCTGAATGCTTATCTGGAATCTCAGATTTGTCAGTAGAGATGAAACTCACATTAAGAACTTTTGACATCTGACTAAAATTCTGCAAAGATAAGTCAGTCATATAAATAAGGAAAAATGTGAATGCCATTCAGTCTGCAACAGCTTTGACAGGAGCCAGACACGCTGGGATATCTACTGTCGCAAGGTTGTTTACAAAGGGTAATGCAGAGAACCGATAATGTACCCAGAGCGACAGCAAATCTGAGAAATTTCCTGAAATCTTTGGCTATGGGAATGTAATGTTATGCATCTTTTAGATTTAATGTTACCATATAGCATCACTGGAGAGTGAAAGGTAACAAATTCTGAAGGATCAACATCTTGAAATTTGGAATTTTCACATACTGATTTAGAAAGGAAAAATCTACAACTCATCTCAAAGATGATTCCATTGTAGAACAGAAGCCTTTACCCCTTTGATCTAATGGCAGCGGTTCCATCACTCCTAAGGTGCATTACTGCTGTGAAACCTGAAGAAAAATCTGCATTTGGTTTGGAGGGTGCGAAGGAACTCTTCTAAAAGGAGATGTTTGTATCCAGTGCCAAATGTATCCCTCCTGAACTAACTTCAACATCCATGAGTCTGCCACAATTGGTTGCTAAGGGGGAATGCATAGAGCCCGTTGCTTTGACATTTGGTAGACTGAGGCAGGAGGAGAAGGGGTGGAGGAAAGAATGTTGGCATAGTCATACTGAAGTTGTAGATGGTCCCATTTCACGGTTCGCTTCCTCTCTCTCCATTTCTCTGTTTAGCCTGAGAAGTTAGGGATTGTTTGCTTTGTTTCTTGGACATGAAATATGATCTGGGAGATTTGTAAGTGTGGGGGAGGAAGCCTGAAAAATCTTAGAAACTCCCAGAATTAATTTTCCTCGCTTATCAAATTGTTTGAGGCCAGAGTAACAGATGGACGAAATGAAACCTCCTTACCTAACATTGAATTAAAAATTTCAGACTTTACCTAATCAGAAAACTTTTATTTATCTACCTAGGCATACTTCCTCAAAACCATAGCAGCAGCTGCACCTTGTGAGTGAGTGTGATAAGGAGACAAAAAGCTTGTTCAGTAGTAGGAAGCCAGTTAGCTTTCTTGATGGAAGTGCAATGATGTTTTATGCAAAGTGAATAATCCTTAAGACTGAGCTATGCAGGATGAGCCGAATGCAAAGATGGGGAAAGTCCATATTTGAACTGCAGTACGAGTACCTGCACAGCAACAGCTCTCCTAACTTTAAGTCTTTTATTGCATACAGTTTATATTGGTACTTTTTTTAAATACTTCCATAGTGATATAATGTTAAAACCTGTGTGTTCATTCTAAATGAGGTTCACCTAAACATTTATGCATGGGCAACATTAGGAAAGGACTTCATGACTTTGCTGCTAGTTTTACAATCACCACACTTCTTCAAGACCTTAGCTTTTACTGCAGAATACTCTTTTCAAAAAGCTCATTTCTCATCAGTATCATTATGACCACTATTAAATATTTCCTACTAAATGGTGTGCATGTACGCACACATGTACTCTGTATGAACTTGCCATATCAGCAGATCAGTAAGAAGGCCCTTTGCTGTAGGCAACTGTCATGCTAGTCCCAGCATGGCACGTTTCTGAAATTTCTTTTGCTCCCATGCTCAATGCATGCATGCCCCTTCCTGAAGATGAAAATCATGGTATATTGTACCAGGTTATGAGGGCACACATAGCCTGTGCGCTCCCAGTAAACCAACAAACACAAAGTCAGCAGAAACCTGAAATACAAACACAAAAAAATATAGGTAAAAATATAAATATGGTAGATGAACAGGCCATCCAAACTAAGGGGAACAGAAAGAGGATAAATAGGCACATACAACATAATATATTCTTGCAAACAACTTATCTATATCTTATTAAAAAAAAAACTTCTACAGACGATATTGTTGGGAAAAATCTGAAGGACTACAAATTAAACCTTGGTGGGAGGCTTAAACTAAAAAAAAAAAGTCCGGAAAGTTAAAATTCAGAATGCTGTGTGCTGAAGTATCGACCTCTACAAATTACAGTCCAAGCAGCAGTGCCAGATGAAGGTATGAAATAATGACCAAGTTGGTTGCAATACAAATGCCCATAATGGACACATTCTTGAAACACGTAATGGAAGCAACTAAAGTCTTACCACAGTATCCTTTAAAAGAAGGATTTTCCAAAAGACAGTACCATGATACATCAAACAATATATTTAATAGCCTACCTGGAAAGGGTTTGCTTACCCCAGATTAAGGAAGGCAAACAACTGGTCTGTTGTCCTGAATTCAAGATGCATCATAAAGTTAAACATTAGCCAACATCATCAATAAAGGATACAAAAGTCTTTCTCACAAATGTATTCTGCCCCTGGGAAGAACAGGAACATGAACATGAATGAACTGGCCTTCAAAATAATTTGGAAATTATTTTGAGGAGAAAATGTGGGTTAGTCCTAAGGAACAACTGATCCCCTATGAAAGGTAAAATAGGGGTTCTCTACAAATAAGAACTTGCATCTCAGAAATTTTATAGGCAAAGGATAATGGCCTCCAATGTAATAGTATTCCAAACCACTATAGTCAGAGACACTAAACAGCAACTCAAATAGTTGATTTGGCATGCTTGCCAATTATGAAGTTAAAAGTTCCACACAGTGGAAGGATTCTGGCGGTTAAAGTAGTTCTTTTACAGAGCACTCAGTGCTCATGAAATAACCATAACTCCTTTATTTTCACGTTCCTTACAACCAAATCAATAAGCTCCCATGACATTCATGAAGACATTTTCTTCTCATCTAACAGTTTTGCAAGAGCATGCCTTCTACTGTTTTATCCTACCCTTACAAGCTATGACATTAAACCTTACAGATTTACTTGAGAGCACAGAGGTGTGTTAGTGAAGCAGTGTGGCAGTGACAACAGATTGTACAAAATGACTTCTAAACCAAAAGGGCTCAAATCTGCAAAAGAAAAACAAAATCCCAGTATGCAAAATTCACTACTATAGCATGAACAGTCTGTCTTTCAAAATGCCATACATTCTTGAGGCAAAAGGAGACATCACCATTCATGCATATAAAAGATAAATATGCAGTCATTTACTAATAGAGGTTCAAGGCTGAGACACAGCTGAAGAAATCATCAAAAAAAGCCTTCTAATGGAAAATCAGTGCAAATCTGCTTGAAATATTCCACCAATGGTTATCTTTCCTGTGAGGCCAGAAATACAAAAATACATCACCAGGAGTGAGTGTTGGGGGCAGGGGTCCAGCTTTACTGAAACACATTATAAAGAAGTGCCCAATGAATAAGCAGAACGGGTAACAAGTACTACAGGAAAACATCAGTTCTTAAGATATAACTATTCTCTTTCGGCTTTTCCTGGTAAGGGATCACCACAGCGGAACTCTGGTCTGCTAATGATTGGCAGTGAATTTTTACGGTGTTGAGTTGCCAGCCCGGTGCCCAACCTTCAATGAAGGCACACACACACTCGCATCTACCTGCATGTCTTTAAATTCACTCGACCACAGGGAGAACATGCAGATTCCGCACAGAAGGTGCTCCAGCCAAGAATCGAACCGAAAAGCCTCTTGCTGTGAGGCGACAACGCTAACCACTGTACCACCGCGGCCTACCATTAGTTCTTAAGATACAAAAGTTACAAATTAAGTTTACCAATAACAAATACTAAACAGACACTAGCCTTGTAATACATTTTTAATATAATCGACTTTAAAGTGGTTGAATGTTAGGATAAAAGGAATACCTCATCACAGCAACTTTGAAGTACTGTGACCAGTAGTCATTTGCCATGAACACATAGTACATATGTTCATAACTAATATTAACAGTGTTCAGGCCTGAAGGCCAACTAGGAACACTGATTCATTCAAATATAGAGTATACATATTTCTTCCATATGATTATCTGAAAACCACACCAACACACAGCAACTCCCTCCTTCCACCCCTATAGAGTCTTAAGTCTTATGAGCTGCCTTTTATAAAGATGCATTTTTTCCTGCAAAAAAGGAGTCTCTCTCCACTTTTGCCAAAACTAATGCCTGGTCAATCCTTTATCCCTTAGTAGCACATGTACAATTGAGCCCAAGAAAAACCTTGCATTCAACAAATCCAATACAATATAAAGCAGTGGTCCCACTGCACAACAAGCCCTTTTGCTATAAGTGGGTCTAATTTACTCTTGTTCTGTCTTCGGCAGAAAATATGATCTTAATTGTTTATCTAATTCTAGTAAAATGTATATAGAAAAGTGTTTCTCTACTACTAAGTGTGTAACAGCATGAAATGTAGCAGACACAAGAGCTGCTGAAATCTAGTAAATCAAATAATAGGCCTCTCCTCACGGAAAGATTCCCCTAAATCAAGGCTCTATTTTAACAAAATCAGGATCCACTCTGTTTGATTTGTTGATCAATTCTCACCTCCACACACTGATAACACTACTCAAAACTACTACAAAGGCCTGCACTCAATCAGGTACACTTCAGTGAAGCAAATGACCTGATTGCTGCAGCAGACAATTTTTTTTTTATTTTTTTATTTTTTTTTTTAACTGGAGCAGTTCTGAGACTTTTCTGCTTTAAACTGCAACTTTTTGGTCTGCAGACTTCCTTGTACTTAATGGCTCGTGTATTGTTAAAGTTTTGTGGTACAGTTTGTGCCTGGCTTCAGACAGGCAGCGTATGTTAGATTTCTGTTATAGTTAGAGATCTTTGATTAAAATGCCATTTCATCAAATTCAGAGTAATTAGCACCCTCTGTGTGGAGTCTTGCATGTCCTCCCCGCGGTCGTATGATGTTTAAAGACATGCAGGTAGATGCGAGCGTGAATGGGTGTGCCTTCTTTGAAGGTTGGGCATCTGGTTGGCAACTCGGCACCGTAAAATATCCACTGCCAATCATTAGCGAACCGGAGTTCTGCTGTGGCGACCCCTAACCGGGAAAAGCCAAAAGACTTTTAATACATTATAGCCAGAAGTGCCTAGGGAAAGATGTTTCAAATGGTTTTGTTAATTGCACCAAATGTGGGGACATTGTACTTATAAATTCTTTACTTAAATATACTTGTTATACGGCGGTTGTACAGCTGCAGAGGAAATGAACACACAGGGAATCACTGCTCATGCACAACCAAACCACATCAGTAGTGTTTATGTACAAACACCACCAATCATCAGTTAAAACTTCAAGACTTTCTACACATTTCTATTACTCTGCTATGGTACTGTGCAACTATCACACTTAGACTAAATGCTGGTTCAAAGCACAAATGAACTTTTTTTGTCCTAATCTTTGGAGGAGCTTTCTGGGAGGTGGCACTAGACTTTGATCTAGTAATGAGTTTGACCAGACCTAAATCCAATAGAAAATCTGTGGGGTGACCTGAAGAGGGCTTTGCACAAGAGATGCCCTCGCAATCTGATAGACTTGGAGCACTTTTGCAAGGAAGAATGGGCAAATATTGCCAAGTAAAGATGTGCCATGTTGACAGATTACTACCCAAGAAGACTGAATGCTGTAATTAAATCAAAAGGTGCTTCAACAAAGTACTAGTTTAAGGGTGTGCACACTTATGCAACCAGCTTATTGTACTTTTTTTTTATATACTTTCCCCCAACAGATTTGTTTGCTTTTCAATTGAATTGTACAGGTTATAGGTCGCATTAAAAGTGAGAACAATTTTGAAATGATTTATTGTGGTCTCATTTTTTTATATCACAAAAAATGGCATTTTAACAGGGGTGTGTACACTTTTTATATCCACTGTACATCCCATAACTGGATTTGTATGTGGGCTATATGGTTCCTCTTCACAGGCCAAGCACATCCGCCATTCCTGTCTGTGCATCAAACAATGGCAAAATTGGATGCACGTGAGGACATGCTTCTTAACTGGTCCCCAGTTTTGACTGAAAACATTATTTTGTTCCGCCTATATTTTTGATTTTGTGTTAAAAATGTTAATGAATGCAGTAAATAAAATTGTGTAAGGCTTATAAAGACTTTGTTCTTCATAAAATACACGAGAATGCAAACAAACATGTCAAGTGTATAGCAAAACAGTATCCATTACATTCAAGCAGGGGTTCTATGCCAGTGCAGGGGGCCCTTGTGTAGGGCCTTGGGCCTTGAATATGTTGGCTTTATCTGTGGTTTATGAAGTACTAGGGAAAATGCTAGCCAAAGTAGGGGAGCTACACAACCTGAAGAGTAGAGTCTGCTATCCAGACTGCTTTCAAGGATTTTTGTGCGCCCACGACACACGCACACTTAATACATGACCATGGGGAGCCCTGGGTCATCTCCCTGTAAATAAGGGCCCCATGCAGCAGCAGTGGGTTTCTTCTCCAGCATTCATAACTTGGCAACTTGTAGACATCTGCATGGCTGCATGATGTCACTGTGCGATCGCAAACTTTTTTTTTTTTTTTTAACTTCTCTGTAAGCTGCCCTTAATCAGGTCCACTTCAGTGAAGCAATGGACCTGACTGGCTGCAGCAGACAAGGAAGTAAGTTGTCTTTTTTTTTGTAAATACAAGGAAGCAATAAAGCAAGTACCTGGTTGGTCATTGCATTAATGTCACGAAATGTTAATGGGCTGATAGGTAAAGAAAACAGGAAGAAAGTCCTGCTATATGTTGCTAGTGGAAATATACGTATAGCTTTGTTACAAGAGAATCATTTAAACAGTGGCAGGGAATGTTACTATGCTGGCCTGAGATACTGGAAGAATTTGAGGTGTATTGATACTTACTAGAAAAAATATCAATTTACAAATAGGGGAGGAAAGGATGGATAAAGAGGGAAGATATGTATTAATAAAGGGAAGACTGCTGGAATTAGTGGTTACCTTATCATCAAAATATCTTCCACCCAGGGCCATTCTTAGTATAATGAAGCAAATAAAGGGTGATGTGCTCTCTTTCTACCAAGGACTGTTAGAAGTGGTAGGTGACTGGAAGGTAGTGATGAACATCCTGGATGTTGCTGGAGGCCAAAGACTATACAAAGGGATAGAGTGTTGAGTTGTGGGGCACAGGGAATTTGAATGGTGCAAATATTGGTTATACTTATTACTGTGAATGATATGGGATGTGGGCAAGACTTAACAGATACTATATAACAAAAGAACATGCAGGTCTACATGCAAAGCTCCAAATTAATCCAGTGATAATATTGGACTATACTCCAGTTCAGTCTGAGGTATGTAAATGAAGCAATGACACCAGTTGGCATAATGGTTAAGGTCTTCCCCTCCAGTGCACAAGGTTCAGTCCTGACCTCCGGCCAATACCTGTTAGGAGTTTGCATGTTCTTTCTGTGCCTCTGTGGGGTTCCTCACTCCTCTGAAAAACATGCTGAATGTTTCTATCTCAAACACACCAATGAATGGAGCTGTGGACAGCAGAACAAACTCTACATGGTGTGATAAAGGGGAAATAGTTGTACAGACCAGCTGCTTTGGGCATCCACTGTGCTGCACGATATCCTCAAGATAGGATAACTTGAATGACAGACTGCATGCTGAGGCAGGGCTAGCCACTCGACACCGTAAAATATGATTCTAGGTGATTCAATCATGTTGACTAATGTCACCAAATGGACATGGGTATTTGATGGTGATAGGGCTGAGGACCCAGACTAGTCCAACCTACACTACGGACCCATGCTAATGGAGGGAGGGGTGGACATGCCCCTGTTCACCAGTGCACCCCCGCCATAAAGCCCTGGGTCAATAAGCTACTGGCTGGTCAGTGTCCAGTTATCCAGCCTGGGTTAGCTGGGATACCTCTGTTGAGCAAAGGCTGGACATAAAATGAATCAACCTGCCAAACATGAACTAAGATTTGCTACACTCAGTGTAGGTTCACTGACAGGATGGAGCTTTGAAGCAGATAACATGATGGTATGAAGGAGGCTGGACATTCTATATATGGAAGAGCAGTGCAGCAAAGCCACTTGGCTTGGCATCCAGAGACTACTACTCAGGACGACGACCGGCTAGAAATGGTATGGAAATTGTAGTGAGAAAGGTTTCAGAAGACAGTGAGGGATACCATCAGAATTCTGTCTGGAAAATGGCTTGATAGTATCCAACACATGGTTCAGAAAGAGGGACAGTCACAAGATCATATAAAAGAGTGGCCAACATGCCACTCAGGTAGACATCTCCTAATAAGAAAAAGGCACTGGGTAGAATCAGTAATTGCAAAGTCATCCCCAGTGAAAAAGTCTGCTCACAGCATAAACCACTGGTTGCCACAATCAGCTGCAAGCAGTGGTCAGAGAAGGCTCTAAGGTCAACAGAGACCAGGCTGAAGACCTGGAAGTTGACTGAAGAGAAAGTACATTTCAAAGAATTACTTGGGGCTCTAGCACCCTAAGAAGAAGGGTGGTAGGATGCACACTGTGGGACAGATTAAGAAATGTGGACATCAGATCAGAAGCCAAATTAGCTCCTATTCCAGAAAATATCAAAGAGAACAGATTACTGTGGTACGGGCACATGTGCAGAAAAGCAGAAGACAGTGTGGTGAAAAAGATTTGGGACAGACAGGAAGAAGTTAAGAGGAAACAAGGGCATCCAGCAAAGAGGTGGATGGATTGTGTGATTGAAGATCTGTGACAGTCTGGCATGAGTGTTGAAGACAGCAGGAGTGCGACTCTGAATAGAGAGAAATGACAACAGTTAACATGACACCCTGACCCCATGTAGAAAATGTGAAAAAGGGAGTTGATGATGATGAAATGAAACAATAAATTTATTGAACCACATTGGCACTCCCCTACTCATGTAGAAGGGTGCATTCCAGCGATGGCTTTAGAGCATAATGATTGATGAGCTTGGTGCCACAGATGGAGTAGAGCAACACTTAGGGGAAGCCTGGGACAAGGGTAAGGAAGAAGTAAGGATTTTAAATATGGTAAAGGGAAAAGAAGGTGATCATGGGAATTAAGCAGGCATAAACACTTAAAGGCCTTTAATGATCACCCCTATAGTGATCTTTAAATGGTGCTGGAGGAGCTTGGCAGGGAAGGGGGTGTGACGGCAATGTGGTCACACTTTATATTCTCCTGGGTAGGGCCCCCAACTTGAAACTTACTGGAGGCCCCCAAAATGCTAGCACCGGCCCTGGTCCCAAGGAGGAGGAATAGGCTTTGGGGACCTGATATGAAGATCACTTTTAAGAAATTGCTTAACCTCAAACCAAGAGTTCAAAGGGGAGTTAAAGGGCAAATAAGCAGAGACGGTTGACAAGTGAGCTTTAACTGAAGAAAAGATCATACAAATAAATAAGAACTAAGAGAACCCACACTGAAAAGAGATCCTGACGGCTGGAGAGGCAACAAACAGAAAATCTTTCACATTTAGATATATATGACTTTCTGGTACTGGGTTTCCTGGACTCCTGCAGAACCTGGAACGCATCCTCAGAAAAGAGGTGCCTAAAGGGGATCAAAATCCTATCACTCACAGTGTCATTTGAAGCGTGGACAGGAAAGGATGGATATGAGATCCACTGTCTTGTGTGAGATGATCCACCCAGTGAGTGAATTTGTGGTGATTGCCCCTGGCCAGATGAAAAAAGAAGGGGTACCAAAAACATTCCCTTCCAAGGAAAAGGCAGGTCCATCCACTTTCCAAGTCAGAGAACTTGGTACTCTTGAACAAAATAGTGGAAGTTGCCTGTTCGGGGGGGGCAACAAGCTCTACCCGAGGAAAATCCCACTGATGGATAATGTCCAGAAACATCTCTGTGAACTATCCCATTCGTGATTCTGTATCTGCTCATTCTGCTACTAGAATGTGCTCTGAAGGAATGTAAACCGCCTGAAGAGTTGCTTCATAACTGATATCCAGATCCCAAGCCTGAAGAGCTAGTCTGCAAAGGAGTTAAGACCTCATACCCCCTCCCCCCTAGCCTGGTGACATTCCTCATCACAGTGGTTTTGTCCTTGAAGATTTTCAGGGACCCAGGAATGAAAAGCCTGAATAGTCAAAAGCAGAGCTCTCATCTCTTTAATGTTGATGTGGTCTGACCCCTGATGAGGAGGCCAGAGACTAGACTTTCAGAGTGACAAAAAGCATCCCACTCCAGATCTGAGGAGTCAGTGAACAGTTCTTGGGAAAGAACTGGAACCTCAAAGTGTAGTCTGAGACAGAGAAATTTGCCAAATCCACCACTGCAGCTCGAGCTTGAGACAAAGCAGCAAAGGAACAGGGAACTTCAGAGGGTGGCAGTGCTAAAGCCACACTGATTTGAGGCACCACTGCAGCTTCCTCATATGCAGTCTGGCAAAACGGAGCATGGGGATTATGGAGGTCAAACCCCAGAACCCTGAGAAATTCCCTGGCCATGACAGAAGAAGAATAGAAAAACGTCAGAGACAAAACCATGGGAGCAGGAAGAGAAGCTAACATGGGAATGGTCTGAACCCTGCAACAGAGAAAAATATGATCTTGGAAGGGCATAAGGATCGACTTCATGAGGTTGAAAATGAACCCCAGACTTTGAAAAAGAAGAGCAGTAAAGTGGAGATCTTGTAGAAGACTGCTGGGAGAAGGGGCCTGAATAAGCCAGTTATCTGGCTAGGGGAATATCTGTACCCCTTGAAGTCTGCAAAAAGTAATGACAGGAGCGAGGCATTTGGTGAATACCCTTGGGGCAGTAGAAAGGTCAAAGGGCAACACAGAGAACTGAAAATGAGAGAAAGAAATGGAGAAACGTAAACATTTCCTGAACAGAAGGTGAATGGGGATATGAAGACAGGTATCCTTCAGATTGAGACACAGACCAATAAGGCTTGAGGAAGGAAGACAGGAAACGAGCCATAGAGAGACAGAATTCTGAGAGAAGGGACCTTGAGAAATGTGCTGAATAGAGAAATGTCCAGAACTGGTCTCCAAGTCCCCTCCTTCTGGGGAACCAAAAACATCCTGGAGTAAAAATTCTTTTCCCACTTGGGTGGAACAGACTGAATGGTGCCTTGATCCAAAAGGGACTGCAAAACCGCAGGTAAACCAGAAAGATGGTCAGGAGGAGGTTGCAGAAAAGGGAGGACTTCCAAACCATAAAATATCCCTGATGAATGACAGCACCCAAGAATCTGAGGTGATCTGTTGCCAATTTGGAAGAGACAGAGAAAGGCGGTGAGACAAGGGGACCTGGCCAAGGGGGGAAAGGAAGGAAAATGCCAAACAGGGACAGGCTGGTTCTGAAAAGAAGGCCTCTGAGATGTAAGAGTCTGAGCAGACTTGGCAGGAGGAATATGCCCAGACCTCCTCATACCTTTAGGAGGAGGATGAGTCTTGCCTACTGACAAAGGTGGATTTAGAAGGGTAATCCCTCTGAAATGTAGGTATATGGGAGACAAAAATATGCTTGAGTTCCTGCATGGGCTTACCCTTATTTCGGAGCCACTTGAACAGGTCAGCCACAGCGGTCTCAAAAAGATTTTTATTGTTCCGAGAACCATTCAAGAGTCTGGCTTTAAATCATCAGGCAAAGCTTGCATTCACAGCCAAGAATAACGCCTCATCAGAAGGCGCATCATCAGCATTGTACCTGCATTTACAGAGAGATGAGCAACCTGGAATGTGGACCCAAACTGGGAAGAAGTTGAAGCTTTCCCTTCAGAATCAGGAAGATCAGACACAACCTTCGCTACCTGAGAAAGGAGAGCCAAGACATACCTGTTCATATGGGTTTGATAATTAAAAGCTGAAAATGACAAGGTGGCAGCAATATACACTACTTTACGCAATCTTTCCATATCCTTATCTAAAAGAAGGAGCTTAGAGGAGGGAAAAAGTTTAGAAGGTTTATCAATCGAGACTGAAACCACAGAAGGATCATCACAAAAGCTTACAGTCCACAGGCACCTTGCAGGTTTCTTAGGGACCAGGGGCTAAGAATCTGGAGCTACAGAGGCAGCAGATAAAGTCCCAAAAACAGCTACCGAAACACAAGTAACTGCAGGCAGCTTATCGGACTCCATTTGTAAAAGTTCACTGTACCTGTTTTGGATGTCTGAGACCAGAGAGCAATCCCAGTTAAAGTACTCCATTATACAAGCAATAGGCATCCCCAAAGACTAATTCTTCCAAGGGGGAATATGGGCTCAAAGAATCATCATCCCCTAAGCCACAGTTTAGAGGAGAAGGTAATTTGAGAGGAGTAAACTAGGGATTCCTCCCTAGAATCAGTCCTCATCTGAAGAATCCAGTTCCCTTGTCCTCTTCATAGGTTGATACTAGGCTATCTGCCCTAGGGCATTTATAAGCCTAGCCAGAGTGTGTTTAGCTTTCGCCACCCTTTTAGATTAGTTGAGACTGTGCCTCTGTATAGTAGGTCACAGAAGGTAGCCCTTTTAAGGTTAGTTTACTGTACCTCTGTCAAGCAGGGACACAGAAGAGATCCCAGGGGTAAACTTATGATCTCCCATCCACTCGTCAAGATTTCTCTTGAAGAGGGTCAGTGAGGGGCTCCTGCCTAACATGGATTGGGATTTTGTTCCAGAGTGAGGGGTGCCTCTGGGATATGAATCTGTCCCCCCAACATGTCCTATTTATTTCTGTGCTGAGGTTCAAGTCCCTGGAGCGTGTAGCTCTAAGGGATTTGGATTTCGAGGTGAAGCATGTCCATTAATTCTGGGTTGGACATGGCTTTATACGTCAGACACAGATTGCCTCTGAGTAGGCGGTACGCAACTGAGTAGAGCTGGAGTTTCTTTATCCGAACTGCATAGGGCATCTGTTTGAGCCCCTTGATCCTCTTGGTGAGATACTTTTGGGGTCTTTCCAGTTGCTGCAGGTGTCGGGTAAGGTACATCCCAAACGGGGCATTGTACTCAATTATGGGCCTGATAAGTGATGAGTAGAGGGGCACAATGACCTCTCGATCTAGATGTGAACCCTTTCGTGATAAGGTGGGCTATATAGAAGGTCTTTCTAACCACTTTGGCAACGTGATTGTCAAAGGAGAGATTGCTATCTACTTGGGTCCCCAAGTCCCTAATTACTTCTTCCGTACTTAATGGATTACCACCTATGTGGTAATTTGTGGGCACTTTGTTTTTCCCAAAACTTAGTTGAAGACCCGACAGGAGCAGGGACTGACAACCCTTGAGGAGGCTTCAAAGCCATCAAGGCATTAAACAAGCCACAAGTAAAATCCTGTCATTTACTTTGAGGGTCTTTAAAAATCAGGGTAATATGCTTTGTGTTCTGTTTCTACTTAAGATAAGAGGGATGTCTGCCCTAACTGCACTTGGCAGTTCAGTCCCTTGGCGAGACTCAGTAGGTATAAAAGGAAAAAAACTGCAGGACTAAGATTTGAGGACCCCCCCCCCACTCAGCCCCTCAGAAATAATCAGCTATGGCTTTCCCTCAATGTTTGCAGCAGATGTTGAAAAACCTATGCGGAAGTGCGCGAACTTGGTCCATGCTGGCCTCAGAGGGGTTTCCGGCAGAAGAATCTGATGCAAGAACCAGATGGTTTTAAGGGCTTTCACTAGCTGTTAGAGAGATGTCTGGTAGGGTCTGAACAGGAAAAGGATCAGGGCTGGACTTTTTGACCTTCTTTTTAGAAGACATCTGTCCCTCAAGATCAAAGGACTCCGCCATAGCACCGAGTCAACAATTTTAAGATGTTGGTTCTCGAAGTATATGGACAGAGAAAATAAGTGACGGCAGTGGGTCTTGAGGACAAATGCTTGATAGATAAGAGCACTGTGTAAGGCTGTGGGAAGCACAAAGGCAAAAAAGACACTGGTTGTGATAGTCTTTATGGGGAATCTGCCTCCCACACTAACACCCTCCCTTCTTGGACAACATGAACACAAGTAAACAAAGTGGAAAAACACACAGAAGAAATTCCAATGGGGCACTTATCTGAAAATGACTTGGTAACCAGCACAGCAGAAAGCCATTCAGAACATTCGATAATGACATTCAGACTGGTTGTAGAGAAGTTGTGAGTATCCGCTTCCATATGACACTTTTATGCCCTACGTGGGGAGCCATATGTGATATACGGCAATTGTAAGATCTAAAGGATATGGTACACTGGCCAAACATTGGGATATCCTTTGCAGGAAATCCCTACTGTGAAGAATACTGTAACAGTGATATGAAAGGGCATCTGATATTCTGCCAATTTTCTGAATATACCCAAGCCTACAGAATTCTTTATTGAAATCTGCACATTCTGATGATATGTTATACAACATAATGGCCTGCTAAGTGACTCTCTTCTCCACTGACCTGATAAAGAAATTTGATCTAGCTGATAAACTAATATTAAACTTCATTTTAAGGGCAGGAATGCGTTCTTGCACTACAAACTGTTTTTTAACAGACAAACAATTTTAAAGTTCAAACAGGATTAACCTCACCCCTTCTGTACCCTCTAATAAAAGGAAACCCACAAGGATCAGTATTGCCCACTGCACTATTCCCCAATGCCTGTTGTGGCCCCATTTTCACATTATTTTGTATTTTGTTGACATATGCATGAATTCTTATTGCTTCTAAATTAATTTACTGAGCTTTTTTTAAGGTTTACAAACCAATATTCTGATGAAGGGATTACTTTATTTGGATGTATTTATCTCCAAGGAGCCTGTCAATTTGAATTTTAACTCAAACACTTACATACAACCTATTTTTTTCTAACAGTAACCTTCACTTTGAGAGCATCCATCCTATAAAACAAGAGAGCTTTGTGAAGGGGCAGCTGATATGCTTGCCAAGAATGATCTCTGACAATGGTACCTTTGATAATGGTTTTGCTTGACATGTTTCATGCAAGTGGCTACCCAGGAAAACTTCTACAAACCTATCTGGAATGAAGTGGTGCTGGAAGACCCTTCGAGAGGTCCCTTTTACTTCAATCATCACACAAATAATAATAATGTGGCTTTTGTTAGGTGAATGTTACAGACCTACCACAATGCCAAGGGCATACAGGACATCATTAAAAAATGGGAAAAGGTTTTCACACATAGGAGGCTTTTTGACATCACAGGTGGCACTCATTACTTTCAAAATGCTGCAAAATTTGAAAGAGGCTTTTGAGAGACTGGGTGTGTATGTACATTCCATCACAACACACTAAATAAAGATGTTATGTACTCACCATAACGTTCCATGTGAGTTCTTCATCTCGCCTTCATTCTTACAGATGGGTACGGAGCCGATCCTTGGCTCCGGCTCGGGCAAATGCAATGCAAAAGCTCGAGGCCTACTTTCCCATCCCATGATGCCCTGGTGTTATCCTCAGATCTTGTTTGCTGATAAAATATTACATGCCACTTTTAATATACTAAAATTAGAAGATTGGATAAGAGACAATGCAAGTATGACATAACTTGAATTCTCGGTCCTCAAGAATTCTGGATGGGGATTGGAGGGTGGGACATAAGAATGAAGGTGAGATGAACAACTCACATGGAACATTATGGTGAGTACATAATTTCTTTGTGTGAAGTTGTTCTATCTCGCCATTCATTCTTACAGATGGGCAGCGTCCCAAGCACCATCCTTCTCAAGTGGCTCAAGGGAGAATGTTCTTCAGGACAGTGGATCCAAAGGAAGCCCTGTCCCTGGAGGCCTTGTCTACTTTGTAATGAGTGATGCAGGTATGAGGCCTTGACCAAGTAGCTGCTGCACAAATAGTATCAAATAGTAATTTGGCAGAAAAAACTGAAGTAGAAACAGCTCTAGTAGAGTGGGCCTTTATCTTCTAATGTAACGGTGTATTCTCTGAACTGTAAGTGAAAGAAATACAATCTGATAACCATTTCAATAAAGTGGTTTTCACCACTAGAGCACCTTTTTAGGACTCTGAAAAGGAAACAAAGAGCTGCTGTGTTTTCGTGAAATCTTTGGCCCTGTCTAAATAGAACCAAAGCTGTCTGTGAACATCAAGCTTGTGCAACATATGTTCCAACTTATTAGAATATTTCGGGGAAAAACACAGGCAATTCTATGAACTAATTGAGAGTTGTCTCTGAGCAAGGCCGCTGCTGTCTCTGAGCAAACTTTGGGTAGAAATGATGGATTCATTCTAAGTGAAACTGTCATTATGAAAAATCAAATAAGGGGGTTTAATTGACAAGGTCCAACTCAAACTCTCTGAGCAGAGGTACTGGCTACTAGAAATATGGTTTTCCATGACAGATATTTCAGGTCACAAGATGAAGCTGGCTCAAAAGGGAGTAGGATGATTCGGGAAAGAACAAAATTTAGATTCCATGGCGTAACTGGCGATTTAATGGGTGGTCTCAAATGAACAGTACCCTTAAGAAATTTGGAGAGTCTATGTGACATGATTTTAGAACCCTGATCACCAAGATGAAAATTAAAAATTGCTGACAATTGAACCATAATTGTTACTGCAGCTGCCCCATTAAAAAGTTTAGTCAAAAACTCAAAATGGATGAAAGTGATGCCAGGTACGGGTCAGTATTGTTTTGGGATGCCCATATAGAAAACCTTTTCCATTTACTAAGGTATAACTTCCTGGTAGAGAATTTATGAGATGTCAAAATATGGTGAGCCGTAGCTGAGAGATTCTGAAACCTGGCTATATTTGGAATTGGAGCAGGCAAGCTGTCAATCTGAGGGACTGAAGAGAGGGATGAAGAGCCCCTGATGAATGAATCAGAAAATCTGGAACTGGGCCCAGGATCCAAGGTTCTTCCAATAGATGAGGCTGGAGGAAGGGGAACCAGATTTGATGAGGTCAGTAAGGGCCAATTAGAATGATGGTCCTTCCCAGAGCTTTTGCTTTCTGCATCACTTTGGGAATCAGTGGAAAGGGTGGGAAGGCATAAAGGAGACCCGGGGGCCAACTGTATATAAGGGCATCCCCCGGAGGGGGGATTAGGGCAAAGTAGCTGCTGCATTGTGTTTGTTGGAGTTGCAGAGAAATTGCAGCAAGGCTGGCCCCATCTACGGAATATTCTTTCTGCTACTTCTTCCTTGAGGGACCACTCGTGAGGCAAGAGAATACCCCTTGCTCAGTTTGTCCGCTATCACATTGGACCTCCCCAGGATATGCGGTGCTATCAGAAAGCGCTGGGTGGAAGCTGCCCACTGCCATACTCTTAGGGCCTTTTGACACAGGGGATAAGCTCTAGTTCCTCCTTGTTTATGTACCAGACCACTGACATATTGTCCGTTTGAACTGCAATAGTCCCCCATAGGGAGAGAGTCTTGAAAGGACTGCAATGTTAGAAGTACCTCTCATCTCCAGGACACTGATATGCAGGTGAGCCTCTTGTTTCTTCCACGTGCCTTGGGCTGTTCTTCCCTGATAATGCCCCCTGCCTATCAGGGGAGGTGTCCGTGGTCACAGTGGCTATAGAAGTGGGTAGAACAAAAGGGCGACCTATTGTTACCCGATGAGATGTCAGCCACCACTGAAGGTCCTGCTTGCATGAATTCGTTATTATGATTTGATGTGACATTGGAAGTTCCTGAAAGGACCATTGCATGAACAGGAGCCACTGCAGTATAAACATGTGCATCCGACCCAAAGGAATCGCAATGATTGCTGTCGCTATTGTCCCCAACAATTTGAGCACCATTGAAGCCGGGCCTTTTTCTTTCGAGAGAAGGTCCATGACCTGTTTTCGTAGAACAGAAACTCTTTCTGGTGGAAGTTTTAGAGTCATGGTAATGGTATCTAGCTCTGGCCCTATAAAAATGGTATGTTGCGATGGTGACAAGGCAGATTTTTCTAAGTTTATGGTAATCCCGAACTGACTGCAGAGATTTAATGTCGTGTCCCTTGCTTGTATGAGTTGATGCCTGGTGGTGGCAGTCAGGAGCCAGTCGTCTAGGTATGGAAACACCTGGAGTACTAAATGTCTCAGATAAGCCATGACTACTGCCATGCACTTGGTGAACACTCTGGGGGCTGTAGTGAGACCAAAAAGCAGAGTGCGAAACTGATGACTGGCTCCCAGCTGGAAGCGCAGATGATCCCTGGATGGTCTGTCCATTTTTATATGGTAGTACGCATCCTGGAGATCTACTGAGCACTATTGACTGTAGCGTGACCATCCGGAATTTTGTCTTTTTTACCAACTTTAGTCTGCTGAGATCCAAAATGCGCTTCCAGTCCCCTGTTTTCTTTGGAACTAAAAAGAACCTTGACCAAGTTTTGGATCCTCTCTGGTCTGCTGGGACTGGTTGGATGACTCTTTTTGAGCAGCCTTTGAATCTCCATGGCTGCCTGTTCCCTGTGACTGGGTGGAACATCTGGGAATTTCCTTATAAGGGGGGTGGAGTGGCAAAGGGAATTGAGTAGCCTCTGGATATGATGGTTTGTACCCAGCTGTCTTTTATTTTTAGCCAGGCATGTGGATACAAAGATAAGTGTCCCCCAACTGCCTCCAGAGGTGGGCTTCCTTTCAGGAGCGCTGGTAGGGCTTCCCAAAGAACTGATCCCTGTCGCCCTGATTCTGTGGACCCTCTCTGCTGCGTGGATGGCGTCTTCCTTTATTACCCCTCCTCTGCTTCTAGAGGGTGTTTCACCACGTACGTCCTGGAAAGATCCTTAAGTTTTACGGAACCACATCTTCCCTCAATTCTGACCTTTGGGATAAGGTCTGGTAGGGGTGGAAAAGTGGATTCTGACGGCAGACAAAGTCTTTCCTTCTTCCTCACACCCGGTAAGCGTTTCCTTTACTTTGGGTCCGAAAAGGGACGAACCATCAAAGGGGGTGTTAATAAAGGATGACTTAAAGAGCTGCACAAAGGAACATAAGTGATCCAGGAATGTCTCCTGAGAGAAATTCCTGTATCCACTGCCCTATTCATTCCATCAGCTGCAAACGAGACCAGACGCATGGAAGAGTTTACAAGAGAATTTAGGGTAGTGAGCTGGGAAGTTACCTTCTCAAACTCCCGCAGCTACCGAACCCTGTAGAGCATCTCCTAGCTCCTTCAAGAGATCCCTTTGTAACCCAATGAAGTGCATTAGTTCAGTGATCGGAGGGCAAAGGTCACTGAGCTAAATATGCGCTTACCATATCTGTCCATGATCCTAGAATCCTTATTAGGAAGATGAACAGATGTAGAAGTTTCTGACAGTTCCTTCTTGATGGCTGCCGCACCACCATGGCATCAACGGGGACTCCTTTGGTTAGGAAAGTTCTGCCCTGGGAGGAAGTTACAAGTTTATTAGGCCTCCCTAGGGACAGGCTCCATGGTGTCCAGGGACTCCCACGTCCTTCGAGAGACTAGCTCCATAAGCTCATCAAAGGGTGTAGACACCCAAGTGGTGGAGGGCTGAGAGGACAGGATGGAAGAAATCACTGATTGCAATATGGGTGATTTTAATATAGGAGAGACCAGCTCCAGTACCGGTGACTGGCACCTAGATATAACAACTGTGGGCTCTGAAGTCAGTGGAGCAGATGTTGAAGGTTTATCAAGCCTCAAAGAAGGTGATTTTCTTGACTCCAAAGATGCCGATGAATTTGAAGATTTAGGTTATTTGTCATGGCTTGTAGAGTCTTTTTCCAATGATTCCTGGAAAGAAGATTTTAATAAGCATCTAGCTATAAGCTTGCTTTTCCTTTCATGCAACACCGAGAATTGAACGAGTGACAGATTGAGCAATTTTCCTGAAGGTGCAAAGCACCTAAACAATATACACACCCTGTGTTGTCAAGTCTTTGACAGACATCTTCTACCCACATTTAGGGCATTTTGCAAAGCTAGATTTGGGCTGCCTTGCCTCCTTATCTTGTTGCGACATACTGACAACAAAAAACACAAAGCCACAAGCAATTTGACTGGAGCAACAAACTTGTAATACAAGCACACACACTCACTGTATGTATATATATGTATATATATATATATATATATATATATATATATATATATATATATATATATATATATATATATATATATAAAGACTTAAGAGAAATAAGCTAAATCAGCCCTCTAATTTAAACAGGCTCTATTCTAACTACTTAACACACACTAAATATATGAATCTCACAGCAAACCAAACAGCCTTCTTAATTTAAACAGGCTCTACTCAACACATTACCACTATTATGTATATATAAACACCAATTTAACCTTCTAAAAACACAGGCTTAAGAAGAAAGACACACTATATGTCAAATTTAGGGTAGGGAGATAAAGAACGGCCTAAAAATATGACCTCAAAGAAGCTATAAGTACACACACTAACACTATGCTAATCTACAAGAAATTGAGGACAAATTTATTTTTCTTTCGGCTTTTCCCGGTTAGGGGTCGCCACAGCGGAACTCCAGTCTGCTAATGATTGGCAGTCAATTTTGTATGGTGCCGAGGTGCCAGCCCGATGCCCAACCTTCAACAAAGGCATGCCCATTCACGCATGTCTTTCGAACGACACTCGACTGCGGGGAGGACATGCAGACTCCACACAGAAGGTGCTCCAGCAGAGAATCGAACGGAAGAACCTCTTGCTGTGAGGTGACAATGCTACTGCTGCACCACCGCAGCTTTTGAGGACAAAGACACTAAGTAAATAGAACTTCTCTTTCTATAAAAATGAAGAACTTTAGAGAAAAGGTCAAAATATAGAACTTTTCACTGGCCTGAACTGGTGAAACGCTCCTGATCTGTTGCAGCGGCAAACGTGATCTGAGCATAGCACCAGGGCATCATGGGATAGGGAGTAGGCCTTGAGCTGGTTGAAGACCTCGAGCTTTTGCATTTGGCAAAGTCAGAGCAGAGGACTGGCTCCTAACCCATCTGTAAGAATGAACGGCAAGATAGAACAACTTCACATGTACAGTTAAAATGTAGAAGGTGCAAACAATGCCCTTTATTAATGACCAAAATAAGGGTAGCATTATGACTGTTATTTTATCAATGATAAAATGCTATAAAGTAGCTGTATTTCAAAATCACTGCTTTACGCGACTGCACCACTTCCTGCAAAAAAAGGGATCCTGAGGTAGAAAATTTACAAACACTGGTATTGCATTAAAAAAGATTTGAGAAACATGTACATGAAAATTCTAAATGCAGCACATTTTTATTTTCTGTTTCAAAAATGATTGAGGCAGATAAAAAAGGCAGTTGGGAAACCTGATTAGAAGTCCGAGAGCTATATTGGCATTTAATACTAAACTCAGGCTGCCCCCACCATTTAAATGTCTGCAATAGTGCTTTAAAGAGAACATACTTGTTTGTGGGCAGCTAAACGATTTTAAAATTAATTTGCATTATTTGTACATTTTAACAATAGTTTTACATTTGCTAATATGACTTCTAATGGTTTTGCAGATTTTACACACTGTACATTCATTCTTCAATATCTTGAGACATTAGTAAATTAGCTAATTTGCTTTGTGATCACATGACAAATCATGGCATTTAACTGAATTAATTTTACTGGCATTTCTTGTGAATTCTTGTTTTTGTTCATTAATAAAGTGCCCACTGATTTCTCCCATCTTCCCATTATTTTGTAATTCAATGACAAGACTATTTACAAGTCAAATATCTTCTCTAAAATATAAAAAGCAAGTTAGAACAGGATCTAACATAAGTCTCTAGATGGATAATTGAATGCATGCTCAACCTGCGCACCAAACTTTTTTTTTTTTTTTGGAACTACCCAGGAACTGGCCAAAGTCACAAAAAACTGGACTATTATCCACAACAAACACAAACCAATCAAAATAGCAAAACAATACAGATACCTGGGTATCTTACTGGACGCAACTTGTTTTTGAACTTGTAATGTCATCTCTGACTTATTCCAGCCAAAGTAAATGCATTATTTTCTGGGTAAAAAGATCTCCTACTATGTTCCCTCAGTAGGAAGAATATCAATAGGAAAAGGGGTCCTTCCTCAACTACAGCATGGATTTCCAGTAACTACAGCAGCTTCAAAAAAGAATTAGACACCTCTACAACTAACATCCAATAATGTTTGCAGGTTTATTATAATATTCTAGCAAAGAGAGCACCATTACTTCAGACTGTCAAAAGCAAAGTGACTTCAAATCAAATACTGATTAAGATTTGTATAGCTGCATCCTTTGACTAAACTTGATCTAAATTCATTACCCTGCTTTATTGATGGAGAACAGACCTATATAACCTGCAATCCCTAACCCCCAGCAAAAAACAAACCTACAACCCCTCCAAATACACTCTGAACCACAGACTATTTTCTCAGTCCTGGATCCTAAATATGGAATCTCACCCTTCGAACAAAGTCTACAAACTTCTACCCAAGATTTCAACTGCTACTACAAAACAAAACACCTATTTAAGATGCTCAGTGCAAATGCTTCCTGAACAGTAGTGTCACCTAGAGGAAAATCACAAAGAATAAATCCCTACAATAATAATTGCCGCACACTTAAAATTCTTTATCATAAAAAACTGAAACAACTCAGCTGGTGACTAACTGTACTTTCATTATGTCTCAACTTGATAATAGGATCCCAACTGAACTAAAAAGGACTCGAAAACTCTTCAGTTGTAAACCTTTGCTTAAACAGCAGTCCTAGGTTATGTTTATACTCCTCATACCTGGGTGAGACTTCCCTCATCTTCATCTCTTACTGCTAACCCCATATTATCCATTCATGTTCTCTTCCTTTGATGAAATACCTCTTACCATTTCTTGACATTAACTCTTTAGTCTAACCATACACTCATCCACAATATCAAATTATTCTCTCATATTCCACCTACTTCATTATCAATAATCTAGCCCTTATCTGCACTATGTCTAGAAGTCATACTCTATAATGACTATAACGCCTTTGCAAAATTCTCTCTCCACACTACCACCTTTTCCCCACTTTACTTGCATCATACCCCATAGCTCTCTAACTCTTACACAATACCATCTCTCTCTCTCCCCTAACCCCGCAACCCCCTCTTTACCATATATTCCAACATCAAAAAACATACTTCACTTTATATGAATTTGACAAGTTTCTCTAACCCCTGTCCTGTCATAATGGATAATTCATCTGTCAGACTGTCATACATACATTTGTCTGTGATACAACATATGTTGTACACTGTAGAGTGAGATGTACTATTTGCTGAATGACTGTTGGCAATATTTTTTCTTTACTGAAATGTACTTTTACCATTGTTACTTTTGTATACAACAAATGTTACCATTGTAAATGCACTTCTTGTTTATCATATGTAGTGAAGTTGTAACGTGTCATTTACTGGATATTTCCTCCCCATGCTCATGCTGAAAATGGGCCTTGCCCAGTCAGACTTTCCTGGTAAACAAAAGCAAATAATTAATTCTTATTTTCACATCCAAACTAACAAAACATGCACCTCTGTAAAGTACAGCATTATCTTCAAACTTTTTTTTTTAACCCACTTTATTTCAAGCCACACTTTCTATCCACCTTCCCTCTCTTGGGCCAACCCCCTCCTCCCCTCAGTAGTTCTTTCTTCTTTATTATTCGCCATTCTATGTCCTCCTCTCTACAACTACTACAGCTGCTTATACTGCAAACAGTTACTGTATTTTTTTACAGTATATGCACACCTTTATTTAACCATGTCTGGTTTTATAACAATTTTGAGTTCAACTGTTCTATCCTTGTAAAAAATGTACTAGCATATTTGGTCCGTTATATTCTGGAGATGAACATAAAAAAAAGTCCAAATGGACCAATGCTGCAGCTCACGAAACAAAGGAAAATCAAATCAAATAAGAATATATTCCAGACACTTCAACAGGGTTCAATTGTGAGTTCTCCTGCAACACTGCATATATGCAAACACTGCTAAATTGCTTTGTTTAAAAATTCTCTGCACATTTTATAGTTTAAAGAAAACTTGCCGTAAAGCAAAAAGCACCTGCTACATATTTAAACCAGATGTGCTTGCTGACAGAATAAGCTTGATGCAGTTTAGTCTAAGGCACAGTTATTTGCTCCAGACAAGAAACACAGTGATTTGTTCCAGGCAAGCCTATAATTTGAAAAGATACTTAATGCATACCAGAATACCCAACTATAAGGATTCTAGATTCCCAGATTCTGTTCAAACCAGTTACACAGCTGCTCTGTTTAAATTTAAATCACATTTACTCCTGCAATCAACAAATTACACACCACAAATCTTAAGCAAGCCACAGCAAAATTATTCCAACATGTACTGAGATACTCTTTTACATATAGTTACTCTTGAAACACACTACTTAAGTTTTCACATCTGGAAAATCACAGAACTATAAATGCAAATACAGATATGCTCACTAAGTAAACAAATACCACAAAATAAAAAGTGCAGTCTATTGCAGTTTACAAAATCGTGCGACTATACCATTCCACACAATTCCATGCGGCAAAGGAAACAGTAAATTTAATTAATGACCTAACATCAAAGTTTGCTGAACAGACATACACAAACATACGGATTCCAAAATTATGCGCAGATCTGCTCACTGCAATGTTATGAAAACAGCTTCACCAGCAATGTATCTAAAAATGCGTATAAATCTCCAACTTCAAGGATTCACCAAGATATACAAATTACCAGCAAAATATAAAAATGTTGGAATACATCTGGATCACAGCAGTCAAGCCAGACTTGCTTCTTTAATCCATAAGAAATGCCTTAAATGTGACACTAATAAACAAATGATATGGAACTGCCACATGAACATAAAGGAAGCTTGGTAACAGACTATCCTGGTCTCTACCTCTCAAGTCCTATGAGGCTGCAAAAGACTTTCTTCACAAAACCTTGTAATACCAACCACACAAGTTCATGGTCTGGCAGTGACTGTAGAAAATATGCAAGCGCTCTTAAGAATTTACTTCAACATAGAACTAACATCCCATTGCCATATAAACTGTCATACTATGAATGCTCAGCTCTTATTTATATGGCATATTACATGTCAATGTATCCTACTCATTTTCAAAAGAAAGTCAGAAAAGAGTATAGCATATGCTTATTTCTTTACTCAGCTCTTCACTAAGTGATTCATAGATGATGTTTTAAGTAATTGTTCTTTTTATATGGATTTTACAGTTACATTTCACAGTTTTAACATTACATTTTCACAGTTACAGTCCATTTTTGAACAGCGCAGTGGTACAGTGGTAGCATTGTTGCCTCACAGCAAGAGGTTCTCTGGTTTGATTCTCGGCTGGAGTGCCTTCTGTCTGGAGTCTGCATGTCATCCCTGCGTTCGTGACGGTTTTCTCTGGGTACTCCGGTTTCCTCACACGTTACAAAGACATGAGTCAGGAGCGTTTCTCCACCACTGAAAACTGGCTTCGTTCTATGCCAGACTTTCCCGGTAAACAAATGTTAAATAAATACATTTCTTGAGGATGCAGGCCTAAATCATGTAAAGAGTATTTTACCAACATACCTATGCTCATCACTAAAAAATCAAATACACCCGGATAAAAAGGCCATATGCCCAAAACAGAGTCCACAAACCAAGAAGGGATGTTTTATGGCCTAAATTATAAAAATAGCATAATGCATGTGTTAAAAAATAAATATGTAATGCATATGAGGTGCAAGTCCAATATAAACCTAGGATCAATAATCATAAAACTTAACAGCCACACATGTTTAGCTGCTATTTGCACCCCCCCAAATGGATCACCAAGTAGAGGTGAAAGTACAGGGAGGTTTCATAAACTGGGACTAGCTGTGACTGCCTTTAAGATAAGAGCAAGGTTTGAGTAAAAAAGTTTGCACAGCATGGCATTTTCTGTGAATATGGGCTGTGAACAGTCTTCCTTATTTAATTAAAAACTCCACAATAAGCAGTAAAAAAAGTTAGGAATTTAACAAATGTATCTAAGGTTATAAAAGTAAACCATTACTTGCATGATCTTGCAATATCTTTCATTGCATAATTTACCTGAGAGGGAGTTTCAACACCCTGAAACTTGGAGCTTGCGCTCTTGTCTGTTCTTCGTTCTCCAAAGTAGTCCAGACTTGTCTACAGACAAGAACATAGAGAGTTTAATCAGATTTCTCTTTCAACATGGAGAAAAAATATTCAGTATCTAACATGACAAATGAAACTGCTGTGATGGAGAGGATCACCATGCTATTAAACCTTGCTGTTTTGTATGTCTGTTTACACTACTGAATTGTGCTTCCACATCAACTGCAGTATTCTCTATTCCAAGCTATCCAACTGACCCTTTCTCTTTTTTCCCCTGACTTACAAATGGTTCCTCCTAGTACTGACCTTTTGACTGCTTAGAACACTCACCTCACCATTTTTACAAAATTAAGTTCCCCCATTTTTATCAATTTTCACCCCATCTTAATTATTCCAGTACAGTAGAGAGTCGATTATCCAAACTAATTGGAACCTAAGATAATATGGATAATCAGTTTGGATAATCAAACATATAATGGTACCCGTGGACTGCTTTTACTTTGCTGTTATATAATTGAACCTGATAAACTTCTAAAAATCTTGTTTTTTTCTGCATGCAGGGAATACACTTTTCAACCATTCAGTGATTCCAGTGGACAACAAAGAATATTTTTCACACAAGTGGGCTACAAGCTCAAAATACATGCACGATTGAGTACATATAACATTTACATATTCAGACTTGATTTTTCCTACCCGAAAACTTTGGAAGACTGAGTTCAGATAACTGACGTTCAGATAATCGATTCTGTACTGTATAACGTATCACTTACATATGTTCACTGTTGCTGTTGCACATTGGTCTTCCACATACCTATTACAAACTGCTACCAGAATATGTACTGAAATGCCAGGAAATGCAGTGCTGTTTTCCCCACACTGTTATGCTATAGAAGAGCATTCACATATCATGTGTAGCTGAAAATGCAGACTGAACCAATAACCTTTACCTGCACATTACACTTTGTTGATGCATATGTACAGTCTTCTGCAACAACCACTTGTAAAATCACTTGTAACCTACTGCTTTCTACTGTGCCTGTATAACAAAGTGATCACCCCTCCTCCCAGGTCACACTTCAAAATCAGGCAATTTCCCCCTAATGAGCCTACCCAGTTAAAATGAATTTGCAACACTCACTCTGTGAGACAAGCTAACCAACCTTTTCCAGAAATGTTATGTCAGTTGACATCTATTGTGTCTATGTACATATTTGTTAAAAATGAAGTACTTAAAAAACAGCTCTATCATCTACAATAATGAACTTGCTATGACAACAACCCCATTTTCTGAGTCAGGGAAAGCAAGAAGACATATACAGAAGTAAAGAAGCTTACTTTTACGTGACTACCACAAAAAGTAAACCATTATTGAAATAAAGGACTTAAATAATACCACTCACATAGTTGCCATATTCTTTAGGGCAGCTTTCAGTTAATAATAATAGTGTTAAATTAAGCTTCATGAGCATGTCTGCGCAGTCTCCAAAGCCTCATGTCAGTGTGTGACAGGAGTGTGGTCAGAAGCATCTCTAGTAAAATCAGAGGTCAGCACTATGAATTAAGTGACTTTTATGAATATCTTTCAAAGTTGACTACTGCGTTTTTTTTTTTAATAAAGTAAGGTAGCCATAAACCGAAGAAGATGATTGCTGCTCACCCTTCTTAAAAAAAACAAAGATGGCTAAAATTTTTTTTAAAAAGGTGGAGAAAATGTAAGTTTATATTTCTGGAATAACAGACATTCTTAATACATCAACTGATCTAAGATGGGTACAACAGAGATGGTTGAATGACTGGGTTCATCCTCTCTGTGACACCTCTCTTCTGGGCTAGTAATCAAGGGGCCTCAGTCCTGACACTGAGACTGATGAGGGAAGTTCACTTGGAACAAAAATGGATACACACAGTATTTTCAGATGCAGCTCTCTGCACCAAGCACAATTTCCCTTAAGAATACACAGGGAACACACACAGTCCAGGGGATGGGTTTCCCACACTCTCTCTCGCCAGGTCCACAATAGGACTCCCCATTGGCACAGCTGTAGACTTGAGTCCTCAGCAGAGTGTTCCAAGCAAAGTGCTCCACCACCCTCTCTCTCTGTGAAACCAGTACTCTGTGTCCCTGCTCAAAGTAGCTGACACACACATACACCTGGGAAAAGGCTGGCACAAATTTACCAGCTATGCCCAGACTATAAGGTAGTTCCACCTCTACCAAAACACTCCAAACCCAGCTACTCTAAGGCTCTTACAAGGGAACCCAATTATACTGAATACAATTAATACAAATGGTAGTGTCTGACCAATGCAGCAAGGCTTTCAGGAGTGGCCATAGTGTCACCAAATAAATCAAATAAATACAAGTACTCTCAAAGGTTAAAATATTTTTAAAAGACCAGCCACAATGAAAAGTTAAAATATATTTAATAATAAATAATAAAAAGTACATGAAGATACTCTATTTACAACAAACACCAGAGTTTCAGTAACATGAAAGGTTAAAAATAACACTGATGGATAGATTCACACAGATGTAGAAAAACAGTACTTGACTAATCTCACTATATTTTCCTGATTGATCTAAAGAATTACTATTTCCTGGTTACTTACTACATCTGGTCATCTGACTCTGGTTCCCACACTACCCCCCCTTTAATGAACCAGAATCTAGCAACTGTGTGTCATAATGCACATAGTTGCAAGATGTGTTATAGCATCTGGAAGCTATTAAACCATTTCAAAATGTTCACCCTTCCAGAGTTGCAATTAGTTTACCCCTAAGCACAATATAGAAGGATTCCAAGTCTTGGTTTTCACAGATATTTAGTCTCTGGATGCAATAAGAACTGTAAGATACAGTCTTTATGGCCTAAACCAGGTAATTTAACTGCAGACTATTTTATAACGTTATCTGGACTGAGATTAACCTCTGCTGTTCCAGTATCCTCTGTTACAATATATTCATTTCAACAGTTACAATACAGTCTGACATACTGGCATATTTCTTTTCTGTCCATCAGGATCCACTGTTGGTACATTTTTAACACAAGGAGCTTTACAAATACATTTTCAACACAAGCATTTGTATAAATCAGTTTGATATACAAACGACATACAATTTACAAAACTCCAGCTAGCTATGCTGGCATATATTACACATCCCATGCCCTATTTCTCTTGGCATAGCTTGCAATACCTCACATCATCACTCTCTACCAATCATAATTTGGTATTTTTTCTCAAACACTCCAGTACTCAGAAACACATGGGTTCAGTTAGTGTGTATGCCATGACATCATAAACCAACTCCATAGGTCAGCCTAGCTTCTCATCTTGCTAGTTTACTACCAACCACTAGTAAGCACACTTCCTGATAAGGAAATAAAAATGAAGAGTCCAGGACTGCAATGGTAGAAAGTATTATACAAATGTACACTTGTATGACTTACAAGGAACTGTCAACAGCCAAAGCTAGATGGGAGGACCATCTATAAGCAGAGACTAATTTAGGAAAGTATCTAGACCACTTGCAGATGAGCTGCTATCGTTAGCAAATCTCTATTAAACCTAATGTCAGAGATCCTCTTTGATAGTTCAATCACTAGGCTGCAATTCCAAGCTATAACCAATCAGGAGCATGAAAAGTGCCCAAGGACCATGACTCCAAGTAGGTTTGAAGTACAGATGTTACAAAGGAAGCCTGACCTTTTGGGTTACACTTGAGAGAGTAACGCTTGGTGATATTATAAACTAAATCACAAGAAGCCATAGTGCAAATGACTTTAATGTAGATATCCTTAAAGCAAGCACTGAAAAGCAGACAAGCCTATACCTAAGTGACCTCTGGTTGCACATTTTTTCCCAATGAGTAATTTTACTGCCTGAAAGCAAAAGAAAATGTATCTGCCAATTCACCTGCAAAGGATTTAGTATTTGCAAGTCTTTCCCTCTCTATGGCAAGAGAAAGGAATACCTGTTTAGCTTTCTTATATCTTGTATGTTTCAGGTGAATGCTGAGCTGACCACACACACATGATACAGCAGGTTCTCAATCCTCTGGCTTCTATTCAAGCAAAGAAAACAAGAAACAAATGGACTGATTCAACGACAATTCAGAAACCACTTTCAAAAGGAAACGTAAGTTAATCTTATGAAAGACAATGTACTCTTCCCTATATAAGGCAGACTGCATCCTTGAGATCCTGTGAGCAGAGGTGAAAAAATGTTTTCTAAAAAAAATGAACCTGAATTACAGCTGAACAAGCTGGCTTGTCCACTAGAAACGCACACTTGTGAATCATGAAGTTAGGATCTTATGGATAAGAAGGGCTCTTCAAAAACAGACACAAATACAGCATTACTTTAATAATAAGGAGACTCTTGATTGGATAGTGCAGGGCCAAATTTCAACCCTCCAGAAGGTCAAGATGGACATAGAGCTTGTAAATGCCATTGATCAATGAATAACTGAGGCCAATATCATGCATGATCTACAATCTAATCAAATGGAGTGGCATCTGGTTACTTCTCTGTCAAAACAGAGAGATTCTTCCACAAGGCAAGTCTGCTTGACGAAATACTTCTTACCAGACTCGATCCATTCTTAAATTCAATTCACGAGGTCCTTTGAAATCATAGGATCTACAGCAGAAGCCAGACTGTCAACTGAAGCTTTAAAACAAGAGCACCCTTGGCTAGTAAAGAGAAAGTTACTTGTAACTCCATGGATCTATCATCCCAGTATCACATCATTTTCTCACCACTGTGAGGTGATGAGAAGTATGGTAGCTTTTAATGGTATCTGACAGAGATTTTCCATGAAAAGAATGGACAAAGAAATCCATCTGGAAATTGCTTAGATACTGGAATACCCTGCTTCTTTCCATCAAAGGAGGTGAATAACTGATTGGGTTTTCTAACATCTTAGTCTTCTTCACATAAAATCTCAAATGTCTGTACACATCAAGTAAATGGAGAAGACATTCAGCTCTGCTTTGGGGATTAGGAAAAAATATTGGAAGATGAACACATTAGTTCAGAGACTCTTCTATACACAATGGAAGGCTCAGTTCTAGGGAAACTCTATCATTATGGAAAACCAAAAAAGGAGGGATATACATCAAGGCTTGTAACTCTGAAACTATCTTTGGCAGAGATGAGAGCAACAAGAAGAGTTTTTCGTGTGCAAAACTTTAAAGAAGCTGAATCCGCTGGCTCAAAGGGAGGCAAAATCAATTTCTCAAAAATAAAATTTGGGTTCAATGGAGGAGGAATAGTTTTTCTGGGTGGTCTGGTATGCAGGACACCCTTTAGGAATTGTCTGACATCAGAACATGAAAAAGGGATGGGGATCAAGAGAAACATAGGTTGAATTGACTGACAGGTGTAACCTTAATGGAAGTGTATGCCAGACTCTCAAAATGAGCTCAAACAAGCATTAGAGAATACAAGGCATCCTTAAATGACAAGGATCTCATTCTCGATCTCTCATGGCACAAAATCTCTTCCATTTAGACATACAATACTTTCTAGTAGCAGGTTTACTAGCTTTCGTTATTACCTGTAGCATATCCTCAGAATATAAGTGTTTGAAAGGAATCTTACGTGTCTCATGCAAACTGTGAGGTTGAGAGTTTTCAGGATGAGGTGGATGAGACAGCCCTTATATGTTGTATGAATAATTCCACCCTATGGGGTAATGACTGGTGATCCCCCTTAGCTAGTTGGAAGAAAAAGGAGGAGAGATCCAGTGCTATCTGAGCTAAAATGGGGGGTCAACAAGTGGATTTTGGGTTTGCATTTCTGAATTTTCAAGAAAACCTTCTATATTTGGGGAGTGGGAGGAAAGGCATACAGGAATTTCCCATTCCAAGTGATGGAGAAGACTTCCTTTCTCCAAGCAAAGTGTCCTAGAACAAAATGTTTTGAGCTATCCTCTCCCACTCATGCGCAATCTGTAGGAAGACCTCAAAGTGGATGACTGCCTTTGATCTACTCAGGTGATCTGCCAAACTGTTCTAATGGAATATTAACTGCTTAGAGAAAGAGGCTGTGGTGATTAGCAATGTCCAAGGTTAACAGCAAGTTTGCACTGGGTTATGCTTTTGTTGCCCCTGTTTGTTTATATAGCACACAGTTGTGTTGTCTAACAGAACCTGAAGAGTTTCTGGTGACCAAAGGTGATGAGGGATTGGACAGCCAGAATTAATGTTCTCAATTATTTTACATTTGTGTTTCCCTTCTGTCCTTTTTGACCAATGTATTTTCTTTGTAACCTTTTGAGCATCCCCCCAGCTATGTTTGATGCATTTGCTGAGTCATCTGAAGAAGAGGTGGAATCTGAAGAAAGAAAAGCCATCCTCATAGAAGATTCAGGTTGACAGCCCACAAGTACCAGAGAATGGGAAAGATGAATGCTGGACTTGAGAATGAATTGCATATTCTGAAAGAGACCGATTGTGAATTCTACGTCCTGAAGAACTATACAATGAGAAGGTGCATGAATTAGAAAATCATCCAGGTAAGGAAAAATGTGGATACCCTGGAGGCTGCAGAAAACTACCACTGGGGCTATGCATTTTGTAAATACAGTGGGATCATTGGAAAGACAAAAGTAGAGTAAAGCAGTAAAACTGTGAATCAAAGGCATACAATCTTAGAAATTTCCTGTGAAAAGAATGGATAGGAATATGAAGATAAGCATTCCTGAACTCCCGGGTAACCAAAAAAAAAACCTTTAGAGAAATGAGGGGGAAAGGCTTTGTAAAGTCAGCATGTTGCATTTTGGAATGTTTTTAAAAAAGTGTTTAGAACTAATGGACTTAGAATGGCTCTCCAACTGCTTCCCATAGCCTAACTGAATGATTCTCAAAACCCAGGTGTCTGTAATAATCTTCTTCCAAAGAGGTACATTGACAGAAAGTTTGTTTGGAAGGCCAAGGGGCAAGGAGCTGTAGTCAAAAGCTGGAAGGTGGCTTTTGTTCCCCTGAAATCTGTTTTGGGCTTTTCTTATAAAAAGGGAGCACTTTCTTTGAAAATTTGGAATAGGGGAAAGAAAAATTGCTTAAACTCGTGCATAATTTTGCCCCCAATCACAATTTTTGATAGGTCTACAAAAGGGTGTTCAAAAAGAAGGTCCTTATCCAAAGGGGTATTGTATTCAAAAGCTTTGCTTTACATCTTCTGGGAGAAAATCAAGTCTTGGATAGCAATACCATCACATATCTGACCCAGAGGCAGAAACCCTGGAAAAGGCATCAAGCACATCATAGGAACACTTACGATGACATATCACTTGAGAAGCAGAGGAAATCATAGATTGCATTGCAGATGTAGAGAGCATCAGGGATACATAGCAAATGTTAGCTCATTATGTCAAAATAGATATAACATATATCTATTATATACCTTCATCCTAGCCATCATCTGATATGCCTTCATCTAAGCGAAATGCTCCTGCTTCAACACGGGGCATATCATCTAACCTAGCTCCTTTCAGAGCCTATTCTCCTCTCTCAAGACTCACTGAAGATTGACCCACTTTAGAAACTAATGAGCATGTTGCACTTTACACTCTGCTTGATTGTACATTGCACTTTTACTTGTTCACCAGAATGTATATACACAGTTTTTATTAATTTAGTTAGTCTGAACTATTCTGTTATTGCTAACATTTCTGTATTTTTTTTCTTCTGTTTGTGAAATGTTTTGCATTTCACGCAGGCTGAGCCTGAAATTGGTCATTATTGATCAGTGCACTACCCTGGTAAACACATATACATATATATATATATATATATATATATATATATATATATGTATATATGTAAATAAGTATCTCAAGAGTGTGCGCCTGGTAGTTTACAGCATGAAAGGCTAAAGCAGCTGATGCATATACTTTTTTCCAATATATATTCATGATTTAACTGCCCTTGTTACTGAGAAACACACTGGGAGAAGAGAGTAACTTAAATGGCATCAGTGGAGATAGCAGCAGGATCTGAGGATGGATTTTTGTATAAATACTTGTGAGTATCAGGGACTTTACAATATCTGCAAGGGTTTCTGGAAGCAAGGTGCTGTGAGTGAAAAGGTAAACGAGCAGAAAGGAAAATATCTTCCAAGGCTTCAAGAAAGTACAGTTGTGTACACTTACCATAAATGTAGATGTTCGAGTGTATTCACTGTTGCAGTCATCACACTTGGGTTATCTGCCTGCAGGTAAGCCCTCAGTCAGCCCGAATACCAGAGAGTTAATATTTCTGTGTCAGATGCTGTCGCTCCAGGACTGACGTCAGGTTGTCAGGGGGTATAAAAGCAGGCACCCAATGCCATTACATCAGTTTTTCTTCCCCAAATGTCAGAAGCCCCATCATGGTGGGGAAAACACCACTAGTAAAAAGTAAATACCAATACCAATAGTAATAGCCATAGAGAGGAGAGAGAGAAACAGAAAACTAGGGGGCTGGAGGGAGGGAAACCAGGACTGCAAGAGTGAATACACTCGAACATCTACATTTATGGTAAGTGTACACAACTGTACTATGTTCTTCGTGTTTCACTGTTGCAGTCATCACACTTGGGTGGATTCCCAAAGTTGAGTAAGGGTGGAGGCAGTCAAGAAGAGTTGGGGCTGGCTAGTAGGCCTTGCAAGACTGTTGTAGCAAAACCTGCTCTGGATTTGGAAAAGATAGGCAGGTGGTAATGCTTGGTAAAGGTGCACAGAACTCCAGGTAGCAGCTTCCAGGATGTCCATGGTAGGGACTCCATTGAGAAATGCTGTAGAGGTAGATGTTGCCCTAATGGAATGTGTTCTGACTCCCTGAGGGGTTGGTTTTCCATGGTGCTTGTAGCAGAAATGGATGCAGTGTGCTATCCATTTGGAAATGGTTTGTTTTGAAATGGCTTTGCCCTCTGCCCCTGATGCAAAGATGACTATTAACTGGTCAGATTTTCTGAAGGGCTTAGTCCTATCAAGGTAGAATCTGAGCTGTCTGTGCACGTCCAAAGAGTGCAGGATCCTTTCCCCTTTACATTGAAGATTAGGGAAGAAGATTGGCAAATGGATGGTTTGGTTGAGAGCCACACTGGACACCACTTTAGGCATAAAGGAAGGGTTAGTCCTGAGGGAAACCCTGTCTGCATGGAAAATAATGAATGGTTCCACAGCCATCAGTGCTTGTAGCTCAGACACTCTTCTAGCTGCAGTGATGGCTAGAAGCAAGGCTGCTTTCCGAGAGAGGAATTTTAACTCTGCTGAAACCGCAGGTTCAAAGGGGGGGGGGAAGCATGAGCTTTTTCAGTACAAAGTTAAGGTCCCAAGCAGCGGTGGGTGCTCTCCTTGGTGGCCTTAAGTTGTTTGCCCCTCTCAGGAACTGTTTGATGAGAGGGTGAGAGAATAGAGGTGGCTCAGAGTTGTAATGAGCCAAGATGGCAGAGGCACGGATCTTAATGGAGAAGGATAGGCCTCTGTGGAGTAGTTCATTGGTTGGTACTGGGCTATCTGCCCGAAGGCATATATTAGCCCAGCCACATTGTGCGGTATTCATCGCCCCTTTGGTAGTTCCCTAGACCCTTGTACTAGCAGCTAGTACACTTGGCCCCTATCTAGTAGTGCTGTTGGTGTGATCCCCAGTGTGAACTTTCCGTTACCCATCCACTCATCAAGGTTCCTCTTGAAGAGTGATAGTGAGGGGCTCTGTCTTATGTAGATCGGGACCCTGTTCCATAGTAAGGGAAGTCTCTGCGAAGGGAATCTATCCCTCCAGCATGTTCTATTCATTGTTGTGTAGAGGTTTATATTCCTAGAGCGTGTAGCTCGAGTAGATTTGGTTTTACTAAGTTGGAGCATGTTCAACAATTCTGGGTTGGACATGGCTCTGTACGTTAGTTCTGCTAGGTAATCAAAGATTAGAGGTAAGGAGGGCAGTGTTGTGTCCTCTCCTTTAGACTGAATCCAGGAACAATACCTTTTCCACTTATCAACATAGGATTTTTCCTTGTACTGGGCCTTCTGGCTTCAAGGATGACATCCAGCACCTGTTTGCTTAGGGCTGCTGGTGGAGAATTCAAGGAATAAGCCAGGCTGCAAGATTTAAGTTTTGCAATTGTGGATGCAAAATCTGTCCCTCCTGCTGAGAGAGCAGGGTTGGGGTCTGGTGTAGGTGCCAGGGTGGCGCCGTTGTCAGGCTGCGCAGGAGGGGGTACCAGTGCTGGCATGGCCAGTCCAGTGCAATCAGAGTTATCCTTGGCCTGTCTTGTTTTATCTTGAATAATACTCTTGAGAAGGGGCAGAGGGGGAAAGGCGTAGAGTGAGAGCTTTTCCTACTGAAAGGATAGGGCATCCACTTTGCAGGCCCTGCTGTGAGGAGTCCTGGAGCAGAATTTGCTGAGCTGGTAGTTGTAGGGGGAGGCAAAGAGATCCACCTCTGGGGTCCACCCATTTCTGAATCAGAAGGTTGAAGGTGTTGGGCTCCAATTTCCACTTGTATGGGTCTAGGAGATTTCTGCTTAAGTCATCTGCCAGTAAGTTTTGTTTGTCTGGCAGGAATTGAGCTTGTAGATGGACTTGGATGTCCAAGGCAGTGTTCCACAGGGCCATGGCTGACCTGCAGAGTGGGTAGGAAAGGGTTCCCCCCTGCTTGTTGATGTACCACATAACTGTGGTGTTGTCTGTTTTTATTAGCAGTTGTCCTGGAAAGAGTAGGGATCTGAAAGCTGTCACGGCATTCTGTACAGCTAGTATCTCTTTTTGGTTGATGTGCAGATGAACTTGACTTGGGCTCCTGTGGCCCTGAATACATCTGCCAGCCATGTGAGCCCCCCCCAGGCACAGTCTGATGCATCTGTGGTCAGGGTCTGGGTGGCATGGGGTTGAGTAAATGGCAGTCCCTTGTTGTGGTTGCATGCTTCTGCCCACCAAAGGAACTCTGTCCTTAGACAGGGTGTGACAGGAATGACTGTTTCCAGGTCCTGAGAATGTTGGCACCAAAGGCAAATACCACTGAAGTTTCCTCATATGCAGTCTTGCATATGGAATTAGCAGTATACATGAGGCCATGAACCCTAGGGCTTGCAGTATTTTTCTTACAGATAGCTGGGTTCTGGTGGCCATTTGTTTGAAGGAGTCTGTCAGATAGACTTGCTTTTCTGAAGTGAGGAATGCCATCTAGGAAGTTGTGTCCAAGCTTGCTTCCAGGATTACAATCTTTTGACTGGGTACCAGTTTTGATTTCTTTTCGTTGATGGTGTACCCTAAGTAAGTTAGGTTTTTTACAAATGCCAGGTGCTGCAGCAGTAATTCCTGACTGTCCGCCTGAATCAGGCAGTCCAGGTACGGGTAAATTTGGATATTTCTCTGCCTGCAGTATGCAATGGCTGGAGCCAGGCATTTTGTGAATACCCTGGGTGCAGTAGACAAGCCAAAGGGAAGTGCAGAGAACTGATAATACATAGATCCTGCCCTGAAATGTAGATACTTCCTGCATGACTCTCTTATGGGGATGTGCAGATAGGCTTCTTTTAAGTCTAGGGTGACTAACCAGGCATCCTTGGCTAGCATAGGAAGAAGCTGTTGCAGGGTAAGCATTCTGAATTTTGGTACCACCAGAAAGGTGTTGAGAATTGAAAAATCCAGGATTGGGTGCCAAGAGCCCTCTTTTCTGGGTACCAAGAAGAGTCTGGAGTAGAATCCTTGACCCCTCTGTTCTACTGGAACAGGCTGAATAGCTCTGATATTGAGCAGGGAACGTACTTGGTTTTCAGCCTCTGCCCACTGGTTTGGAGGAAGGTCTGGAAACCCGCTTGGGGTTGGCAGTGAATGGAAATAAAATTTGTACCCCTGGGATACAATGTTGAGGACCCATTGGTCCTGAGTGACTGACATCCAGTTTTTTGCATGAAGGGCAAGTTTTCCTCCTAAGGGCACAAGCAATTGGGCAGGGCTGGGAAGTGGACTAAAGAAGTCATTGTGAGCTTTTTACGTAAGGAGGTGGCTTACCACTCCCTGCTTTAGGGGTGGAGGCACTCCACTGCTTAGATCTCTGCATACCCTGAGACTGTAGTCTGGGTGGTCTGTTTCCCCTGGGTCTTGTTTGAGAAGGCCTGGAGGGGGCTGGAAAGGACTAGTGTTTTGAAGGGCAATGCCTACTGAATCTAGGGGGTTGCACTTGTCAGAATTCTTTAAAAGTATGCATAGATTTAGCTTTTTCTTCCATCTTTTTAAGACCCTCTTCTGCTCTGGTGCCAAACAAACCGTCCTTATTCAAAGGAGCGTCTAGTAATTTTGATTTGACATGGTCTGGCAAGGTCTGCTCCTTCAGCCAAGCATGTCTTCTCAGTACAGAGCCAGTGACTGCTGCTCTGCAAGATGCTGTATAGGGCATCAAAGCCACACTGCAAAGTATTCTTACTGACTTGGCTTGCAGAGTGCATAAGCTCCTGCAATTCGTTATTTTCTGCACAGTCTGGAAAAGTTACCACTTTTTGTTTAATGAGTTCCATAATATGGTGCTGGTACGTCAGCATGTGAAATTGGCAATTCAATGTCCTAAAACCAAGAGTTGCAGAGGTATATACCTTCTTACCCCATCTGTCCAAAGCTCTGGAATCCCTGTCCAAAGGGGTGGGATTATTGGCTGTAGTAGCCTTGATACCTTTAGGCCCCCTGGGAAATGATCTTTGGGTCAGCAGTAGGATTCTTGAAAAGAAACTTGTGAATATCAGGTACTCTGTAGTACCCATCTGGTTTCCTAGGGGCAGGAGGTAAAATGTCAGGAGTACGACTGGATTCCATAAAAACATCAACAACAACATCCAGGACACGGGGTATAGCTAAAGGCCTGTGCTGAGGCAACTGTAAAAATTCTCCGAGTCTCTTTTTGGACTGAGGACAGTCTTGGCATTCCCAATGGAAATGCTCTTTTAAAGTATGCAAGGTTTCACCAAAAGAAAAATCCTCTGGAGGGGAGGCAGAGGGAATAGTTTCCTCTGCATTTGAATCCTCATAGGCAGATAAGGGCATGTCTTCATAATCAGAAATCTTAGAGTCATCAGACTCCTGGTCTGTAGAACCTGAAGGGGACCGGATTCTTTGTCTCTTTGCAGGGGAAGGCTGACTTCCCCTAATCAGCGTAATAAGATCTTCAGCCATTCTAAGCATTTGTTTTTGTGGCATGGGAGCATGAACATGCTTTTTGGTCATCGGTTTTCTAGGCGTAGTGCATACTCTGGGCCTAAGAAACTCGGTAGTTTTGGTTAGAAATGAAGTAGTCGGTTTGATTGAAACATCAGTAGAGCAAAGAACTGCCTCAGAAGCTGGTGCCTGCACAGCGGCTCCAGACCAATCCAAAGTAGGGACATCTGCAGGTTCCATAGTCAAAGCATCATCTCGCGGCATACCGGACTCTGAATGGCTCTCAGCAGAGGCCTGCGAATCCACTGAAGCGGGCATCAGGGGCTGCGAAGGGGCCTCACTGAGTACCGGCGGACTGGTGACTAGCTTAACGGAAGTGTTGTCAGCAGTTTTGGACCTATGCGGTCTGTCTCTGTTTTTATCCTTACATTTTTTCAGAATATTGGTAGTCAGATGGCTTACCAAAGCCATTTCAGAATACGGAGCTCGAGAGCGAAAGAATTTAAAAACAAAGACAGCCCAATGACGAATGGTTCAGGCATTAAACAAGGCACAAAACTGAAAGAGAGGGACATCGTGGTCTGGGCCTAAACAGGTGATGCATTAAGAATGAAAATCTCTGTGAGGTATTTGCTTTCCACAGGCAAGACAATCGTTAACTTTTTCTGACATCGGTTAGAGCAAAAAAAAAAGGATCCCCAGCGGGGTACTTAGCTTTAGAAGACTTCAGGATTATTCAATTCGAAAACAAAAATTCAGGTAGCGGCTGACCGGCACATGCAAACTGCTTTTGCTTTGGGCTCCTCGGCAAGAAAGACTGATATAATGGCATCAGCTGCCTGTTTTTATACCCCTGACAACCTGACGTCAGTCCTGGAGTGACAGCATCTGACACAGAAATACTACGTCTCTGGTATTCGGGCCGACTGAGGGCTACTGCAGGCAGATAACCCAAGTGTGATGACTGCAACAGTGAAACACGAAAAACATCTGGAGGGACAGGAGAGGGCTTGGGTACATCAGTATGCAAGACATACCTCTTCTGAGATGCAGATATATGGACAGCTCTCCCAAATAAAATTTTGTATCATCTTCTAAATAGTTTCACCAAATGAGAGCTCTTCCTGAGAGGAAACAGAGGACACGTTATCTTAATGTTCAGATTCATATTCTGAAAGGTAATTTAATCTGAGAAAAATAATCCAAATTTTTAGACTCTAGATAAGAGGAGGAAGAATTTTCCTCCAAAGATGTATCCTCTTCCTCTTGGTGGGCAATTGTGCAGAAGAAAGATACTGAGGGGTTTAAGGGCCGTAACTGCCTTAAATAATCCCTTGGAAAATTCCTGCTATTCCTGTTGAGGGTCTTGAGCAACAGGTGTGTTTGGAGTAGTCAGATAATTGGATTTCTTTTTCTTAGGGGTAGCAAAAGAAATGACATGAGACGGATCAGACCCCAAATGTACCTCCATCCGAGAAGCAGGGGCGTTCTTGCAATCTAATATTTGAGAAACTCTGACTGGAATTTCTATAATCACTAACCTGGGCTTTCCCTTCAAGGGTTTAGCAGTTATCTATCCAGTTGGATGGGATGCACCTTAAGGTCATTTCATGTTGGCCTCCAGCAGCGTTGCAACAGAGGGAATTGGTTCATTGGTTGGATGATCCACAGGTTTTTCATATGTCTGACACTGACTGGGTCTTTCTTTTTTGGCTGTGAGCAGATGTGTGTGGCAAGAACTTTGGCAGACATTTTTTGAGATAAAAGATAATTCTGCATAGGTTTTAAGAAGAGCCTGTCAGATGGAACACTCCCTGCTGTGATGTTCATTCCTTAGAGAAAAGAAAAAAAACACACACACACACAGCGAATGCTTCTTCTAGTAAGGAATTTTCCCATCTTAGTGGCATTCGCATCTCCTAGATCACATTAACAATTTTAAAATGCAAAAAATATAAAAAAAGAGGAAGGGTTACCAATGGGGTATAGCATTCACTGACAGGGCTAATCTGGTCCTTTTGTAGGGTTGACAGACTGAAAAAAATGGAATAGAGATCTTGTTTCCTTGACTGGTGGCAAGAAAGGTCTAATGTTTTAGCACCCATAAATTCCTTGTGTATCAGCATGCATCCCTTGTCCCAAGGTATAACTTTGAACGTCATGTGTATGAGGAAGGAGTGCTTTAGCTTTGACATACTGGCTGGATGCATGGTATCCCTGGCAAGATACATCCCCGTTATTATATACTGCAACACTGATCTAATGATGAACATCATGTGATGCTTCAGTGCCCCCCCGTCTGTGAGAAGGCTTCTTCATCTCTTGGGGTAGGCCTTGCTTTCAGTACAAAGAGGAGGCCAGAGAAATCATCGTAAGTTCTCCACTGAGATGAGTGCACTCTTTCCTTCTAATTAGGTTTTCTATCAGGTTTGAGAGTCCTGTACAAAGGGAACTTGTCCTTGAACAAAGCATCCCCAATGTTTCCTAGCTCTTCCTTACAGGAAGATAGCCTCAACCATATCACCTTGTGTGGAACATCCCTAAGCCTGTAACTCTAGCCTCAACATCAACACAATCAAAACTGAAGCAGATCAAATGGAAGCTCACAATGTCATGCACTAAGCTTTCACCAGCTACCCCAAGTTCAAAGTAAGACACAGTGGAAAATGTTTTGACAGTCTGGTCCACCAGGAAGGACAAGTTTAATTAGTAGTTGAGGGACTTCCATCACTAACCTGGTAGAGAAACAGAGGTAACTGCCACACCTGCCCAGATTCTGGTGAAGATGGCAAAATTCTGTGGTCTCTAACTGATGCTAGAGCAAAGACGCCAGTCAACAACCAGCTACAGAATGCATGGTTAGGGATGTATTCTACTTATGCTGAGGTGTGTAAACAACATCTACCTTCTGTGAGATTTCAGGAGCTCAGTCTGGGAGTTTCCAAGTTGCAGTAACAAAACTCCTAATGACAGGCTTCAAAGATGCAATGACACAGGACTCATCTCCCTTCTCCAGAAACAAGCTAGGCATTTTTGGGGAGAAGGAATAATGGATGAAGGGCAGTCCACGGAAGACTTCATTGCCATTAGGGCTTTATTAAAAGGAGGTGCTTCTGGAAGGAGTCATGGGGTGGAGGCCTCATTGTCCTTGCTTATCTCAAAGAAAAATGCCTCTATGTTCTCAGACTCTTCACAGAAACCTGAGTAGCAGGGAGTTCCTCTAAACCTATTAACTCAAGAAGTTAGTTCAAGCATGGTCTCTGGTAGAATGAAGTAAGTGTGGGACAGTAGCATTCAATGTCAGGCAATAGAAACAAAGCCTGCAAGTGAGCCTGACAGTTCAGGACATATACAGTATGCACTAGCATGAGATAGACCATTGGGACTGGTGTTGACATCTGGGTGGTATTCCCTACGAGTGTGGTCCCTCACCATTCTTTAAGTGTCCACCAGACAGGCATTCTCTTGATGCATAGGCCTTGAACTATGAGCTCTAGCTTTGGGGAGAAAGGTAAGCAATAAAATCCTCCTTAGCTTGGGCCAACAGACCTGGGAGAGAAGTCCTTGGAGATGCGTATCCTCAACCTGTAGCTGTAGAAGGAAGTAGTAGTCCACAAAAACTGATAGGCCAGAAAAGCACCATAAAGATGACAGAGTAGACTACTGAGGATAAGGAAGAAATTATGTATTGTTACTATTGTGCACGAAGTCCAGAATTTCCAGACAGAAGACATTCAAAAAGATTGAAATTAGAGAAATGAAAAATACTTTTACAAGAAAAACTGTCAAAAGCTTCAAATGCAAAGTTTTGTTCATTAATACAACAGCCTCATGAAAAATATTACACAGACAAAGAAACTTTGGAAAGCTTGGAAAAAGAAATGAAGATAAAGTGTGAAAATATAAAGAACAAAACAGAGATTCTTGAATGGTACACAAGAAATATGCACATGGGAAGAGGAAGATCTGCTTTGATGCAATATTTACGTAAAGGAAAAAGCCAAACTAATCAATACAAAAAACCAGCTCAAAGATATTTGAAAAGAAATACAGGCAAGTGCACCCAGATACAGAAAATTTCAAAATACAAAAAATAAAATCGAACACGGGTTATGTCACAGCATGATGGAACAATGAGTCACCAAATTAAGGAGAAACAGGTGGAATGGAGACAGCTGAAGAAATATGGACAGATTCAATATGGTATAATATTTGTGCAAAGGAGAAAGCAAAACTAATCAATACAAAAAAAAAAAAGAAAGCACCAAAGATATTTGAAGAGAAATACACACAAAGGCATCTGGAAATGGAAAATTTCACAATAAAATTTTAAGAAAACAAAGGGTGAAAGTAGAAAAGATTACTGGTAATGAAGTTATTAAAGAAATAGAAACTGATGTTGTGGATTACCTGTAGTGTAGAAAATATAACTCGAGTAACATCACAGCATGATGGAACGAGTAGTCCCCAGATTAAGGAGAAACAGGTGGAACAGGAAAGCATCTGATCACTTGCCACATGAAGATGTGCTGCAACCTTCAGTAGGAAACCAGTACAAAAGTTCAGTTGGAGTTGCACAGCAAGGGAAGGAGCAGGAAACAGAAACTCTGACACATGTAATGTTATGGAATGATAGCCAAGTGAGTTTCCATATGAAAGAGCAATGGATGACAGAGGATGCAGCTGAACAGAAAATGTCACAGGAAGATGTTCTGGAATTTTCTACAGAATGCCCACAGAAAAGAGCACAGAATGTGCCCTCAGTTTAGAAGAAAATGATCTAAGTGAAGAGTTGCTTGATTTACTAGATATGGATACATATATTAAGATCGATAGAAGAAATAGATGGCAAGAAATAAGATCCAAAATATTAGAAGTCTGATAAAACAGCTGAACATACTAATCAAGACAATACCAGAAATTCATGTGATATAACTCAAGTAAATAGAATATATTACTGTGCAGCTAAATTAAGAACAGATAAAGTCTTACTATAAAAATGCAGAGCAATAAGGGAAAGGGATTTGATTTATTTATTTGCTTTTGTTGACCAGGAAAGTCCACTGGGCTGAAATGAGCCCATTTTCTGTGGAGGCCTGGGGAGAAAAGCTCCATAACACTATACAAGAAATAATAAATTTGTTAAACAGGAGTTAAAATTGCAGCCGAGTTACAAAAAAAAAAAAAGTATTAATCAAGACAATCTGGACACTGTACAATTGTATGGTTACAAGTTATAAAATCAACTTTGGTTCTAGTCAAATGTATACAATGTATTAAAAATTTAACAGAGGCCAGATGAGCCACACACATACAAATATAATACATTTTAGGCAGATTGACTAAGCAATATCTTGTATAGTATACGTAACACAGGCATGGGTAACTATACTATTGTACATATATCTTGTGAGGCAAGTAGGGTAAAAGATGATTTTCAGAGGTGACACTTAAGAAGGGAGAAAGTAGGGAGTACAGTTTAGAGGGGGTGAAATAGGAAAATCAGGTTATTGAGGAACTGGAGATGGAAAATGGGCAGAGCCATTGGAGAAGAGAGATACTGATGTAAGGTCTTTTTGAATATGGGGGCAGTATTAATGGTCCTGAGAGAAGGTGGAAGAGCGTTCCAGAGTTTGGCAACAGTGAAAGTAGATATACTGACCTGCAGGGAGTTTTGGTCTATTTACATGGATAAAAGATTGGTTTTCAGATCTGAGATACCCATTCGGTTGATAGAGTGTTAGAAGAGAGGTGAGGGCTGGGCATTCAAGAGGTTTGTATATAATTTTGTGTGCTGTAGATAGTTGTATGTGTGCAAGATGTTGTGGTAGTTCCAGCTAGTTCAGGGATTGTAAAGAATGGCAGTTATGGGAATAGAATATTTTGCACCTGTCACAAACTTTGTTGTAGCAGGAGTCCATCTTAGTTTTTAAGCAGGACTGGATGTTTGTAAGAATGGGGGCACCACAGAGAAGAAAGGGCAAGAGAAAAGTTTGGGCAAGTGTCTTTCTAGTAGAAAAATGTAAAAATTGTTTGTGTCTATAAAGGGTTCCAAGTTTTTGGTGTTTTTTTTTTTATGTTGTTGTGGATGTGCTGGTCCAATGTTAATTTATAGTCTACAGTCTTCTTCTTCTTCCGGCTTTTTCCCGGTTAGGGGTCGCCACAGCAGATCACCTGTCCGCTCATGATTGGCAGTGGAGTTTTACAGTGTCGAGTTGCCAGCCCGGCACCCAACCTTCCACAGAAGGCACACACACGCACACACTCACACCTAGGGCCAATTTAGAGTGTCCAATCCATCTACAGCATGTCTTTTGGGATGTGGGAGGAAACTGGAGCACCCGGAGGAAACCCACGCGACCACAGGGAGGACATGCAAACTCCGCACAGAAGGCACCCCAGCCAAGAATCGAACAGGAGAACCTGCTGCTATGAGGTGGCAACGCTAACTGCTGCACCATCGTGGCCACCCAATTTATAGTCTACAGTGAAGCAGACTAATTTGGTATGGGGGACTACCCAGCTATGGCAGTTTTGTTAGAAGATGAAGTTTGAATTATTAAGTATAGTGCATTTTTTGGGGTATGAAGATCAGGAGTTTGGTTTTGTTGGGGTTCAGGGCAAGGTGGTTACTGGTCGTCCAAGATTCGGTGGTGGAGAAAACATTTTGGGTCAAGGTCAGAAGTTCTGTTTCTGAGGTGCTGGAGCAGATAATAGAATTGCCTGCACATTGTACTACAGATCCATGAGTAATAGCACAGTGAAAGTTGTTAAGGAAGATACTGAAAAGAAGGGGTCCCAAAATTTGATAGCTGGGCAACTCCAGTGGTAGTAGTGAGAAAAGGTGAAAGTGTGTGTAGCCACTTGTTAGATTGTTGTTCGTGTGTATGATAGTTGGAAAACCAGTCAAAAGCAGATGTGGACATGCCTAGGTGTGAGAGCTTAGAAAGCAGGAGAGAATGGGAGATGGTGTCAAAGGCCTTAGTGAGATCAAGGAAGAGTGCAGAGACAAGTTGGCCAACACTGCGATGGTGGTTGACAGTGTTCAGAAAGGAAATGAGGGAAGTTTTAGTGCTGTGTCCAGGTCAAAAGCCATGCTGAGTAGTGGAAAGGAGTTTGTTTTCGAGTAGACAATTCATAAACTGAGCTTGAATGCATTTTTCCATTACTTTAGAAATGGGGGATATTAAGGCATTAGGGTGGAAATTGGAGATTTCTGTGTTGTTGCCGCCTTTATGCAGAGGAATGATGTAGGCTTTTTTCCAGATGGAGGGTACATAGGATTCTTGGATGGATCTGTTTATGAGAATACTGATGGGGTAGCTGATAGATCTGGCTGACATTTGCAAATACTTAGGGGGTAGGTTTGTCTGGGGCAGTACTACCGGGTTTGAGTTTTAGCAAGAGCTTGGTTATGGTGGAAGTAGTAAAAGGATGGAGAGGAAATTTGAGGCTGAAAAATTAGTTACTGGGTTGTTGCTGTGACTGGTTTATGGAGGGGTGGCAGCTAGTTTGGATATAGTCTCTATAAAGTAGGAATTGCAAAGTGAAACAATTTCAGCAGTTGCTTTGTCAAGATTTGGGCAAGGGTTGCTTTTGGTACCTGGGTTTAGTAGAATAGAGACCAAGTTCTAAAATATTTTGGGGTTAGGATTAGAGTTATTTTGGACAGAGATAGCATTTTTTTTTAATCCTTAATGACTAGATGTTTTACTTGGTTGAGGAGCTGTTTGAAGGGTTGGAGTACGGTGGGATTTTTACTTTTCTGCCATTTTTTTCCATGTTCTGTCTCTTATAGTCGTAACTTGTTTGGTTTCTCTAGAAAGTCAGATTGCTTGATTTATTTTTAATTCTCTTGTTTTCAAGGGGGGACATTCTATTAAAGATGTTTAGGAATGTTGAACTGAATAATTCAACAGCTTCGTCAAGGGGTAGAGATTTTAGTATAGTCCAGTTAATTTTATTGTTGAAGACTGTTTGGTCAAAGTTAGTTAACTTTCTAGTGGGTTTATTTTGGTGATGGTTTAGGGTTGAGGTGGTGTTGCATATTATGCAGACAGGCTGATGCTCACTAATATTGCAGGGGAGAGTTCCTGCTGAAGAAATTGTGTTAGAAACAAATTTAAGAAAAGCTAAATGGAAAACCCCAGGCCCAGATGCACTACCTAATTTCTGGCTAAAAGTATTAACATCTTTACAAGAAGATGTAACCTTTTTTTAAACAAGAAACAGTCATTAAATTATCACGTATGACACAGGCAATCACACATTTATATAAATAAAAACAAACCATAGTGACAATTTTAGTTGCAGACATTATACATCACAAACAATATTGACATAATTGTAGTTGCAAACATTATGCATCACTTATAATCTATCCAGTCATTGCTAAACATTACACAGCTCATTCAAATCCTGGCCTTCTTTTAAACCTTGTTCCTTCTTTACATGTATTGTTCCCACAATTCCCATTTTTTCCTATGTAATTTACTCCCACCCTTTTCTAAAGATCCTAATTCCAGTTGTTTTATCTCTGTTACTATATTCACTGGTTCTAGTAAAGTTGGTTTAGACTTTGATTTCCATTTTCTAGTAACTGCTTTTTTTGGCAGCTAGCATAACTCAGCAAGGTGTTACTGTGCCTAGGGAATTCCGAATCTGTATCATAGCTCAAAAAATAATTTCCTTAATTAACACCAATTTGCTCACCCAGTATCTACGACAGCTGTCTGCAGGGAATCTTTAAAGTCTGCCAACTCATTACACTCCCAGAAAATATGTTCCCAGTTAATTTTTTCTCCCCCATCAGACCTCCAACATTTGCTGTCTACCTGAGGAAAAATTCTTTGGAGTCTACTTGGGGTATAAAAATACCTATGTAAACACTTTCAAGCAAAGATCCTAAATCTTCTAGGCTTTGTTTCATATTTGGGAGACATACATATACCCCCACTTCTTTGTGAACTGCTTATTCGGCCTCTCTTCCCAATCCTTTCTAACATCCTATGATTGATTCTTGTAGTATCATGCAATATTCTGTATGCTTTACTAATTATTCCTTTTTTACCAGCAGCCTCTGTTCTAGATTATACTAAACACTCTACCAGTGCTGTTTTTTCACTTAAGATCCCCCTATTTCTTTCTCTTTGCCTATACTCTGATATCAGTCATTGATAGGGAAGCAATCTCTACCCTGCTGACCACATAAATTCTTGGCCTCTTCCCATTCTACTACCTTTCACATTTGCTCCAAAGACCTTGGTTCTTTTACCAGTTTCTCCAATAAAGTCCAGCACCCTCTTGCCTACTGGCTGTACCCCTAATTGCAGTCATCCTTATCAGCAGAATCTCCTTTCTCCATACCAGTGTTGGCTTAGTTCTTAGAATACTTTGTGCTACTTTATGAATATAATATTCTGCATGGTTATTGTTATTCTTCTTAATGATATGTATCCAAAATCCCAGTCTCTCCTTGTTTCTTGAGCTTCCCACCTGTTTCATCATTATCCCTTACCACTTTGAATTACAGGTTTCTGCTTGTGCTATGAATAGGAGCCTTAACTGTGCAGCTCAACCATATTTTCTTACATTCAGCTTCCCTATGTGTGATGCCCCACCTCTGGGCCAGTAATCAAGGAGTCTCAATCCTCACCACTGGCACCTCTGGGGAACATTCACTGGGAGGATAACAGGTACATACACAGTATCTCCAGATGCAGCTTTCTGCATCAAGCACAATTTGTCTTAAGAGCACATAGGGGGCACAGTCAGTCCAGGGCTGGTTTCTCCCTCTTTCTCCAGACCCCAATAAGACTCCCCACTGGCACAGCTATAGATTTCAGATCTCAGGCGAGTGTCCAAGCCAAGACCTCCAGCACCCTCTTTGTCCAACCAGTGCTTTGTATCCCTCCCCAAGTAGCTGACATACACACACTTGGAAATTTGATTTACACACACCCACACACCTAGGAAAGGCAGGCACAGGTTTACTAGCTATGCCCCCTTCTACCCAGACTATAAGGTAGTTACCATCACCACCAGTCACTGCTGCCAGCTACAAGGGTACCCAATATACTGAGTGAAATTATTAATACAAATGGTAGTCTGACCAAGAGCAAGTCTATTAGGAGTGACCCACACAGTGTCACTAAATAAATATGCAATACTCTCAAAACTTAAATATCACTACAAGGATCAGCCGCAATAAAAAAGTTTAAATATATTTAATAATAAATAAAAAAGCAATAAACTACTAAGTATATATTCATAGTGACACCAGAGTTCAAAATCACAGGAAATATTTAAAACATTGAAGGACAGACTCAGACAAATAAAAACAATATCTAAAACTAAGCTTCACTATATTATTGACTGAATCTAAGAGAATTACTATTCCCTACTTACTTAATAGAGCAAGGCAGATGGGGTGAATGGTCCTTGTTGTCAGGCCCAAGACAGAATTGCTCACTCGCACTAAGAGACTTCTCAAAATAATATCTAAAATATTACTTCTGAGATAGCTTGCCGAATGACTTTACTTCTGGTCATCTGACTTCTAGTTCCATGCAAACTCCCATTGCTGGAAGCTAGCAAGATTTAGCACCTACCTGTAAAAACACACACACAAGGGCTCTTGCTCAGATCTGTGACAGGTGCTGGAAGTCATAAAACAATTTCAAACCTCTATGCTTTCAGAGTAGTAATCAGTTCACCCCAAAGACAATACCAAAAAGCTTCCTGGAACAGACTTTGTATCTCTGGCTGCACTGAAACCTGCGATATAGCATCTTTATGGCCTAGCCCATAAAGTGATTTAATTTCAAATATATTTTAAAGTTTGCTGGGCTGAGGTTAACCTTTCAGTTTCCTTTGTTAAAACATATACATTTAAACAGTTATAATAGTGCATGTACATTTCTGTTCTCTCCAGTACGGTACACTGTGGATATATTTCAAACCCAAGCACTTTACAAATACCTTTTCAACACAAACATCTGTACAAATCAGTTTGATTTACACATGACATATACTTCTAATACATTTGTAACACAAGCAGCTTATATAAATCAAACTGTTCAGTCACCATACACGTTGTTCCCGGATGACAATGAAATGTGAACACCACTTCAAATGGATATTTCCTGATAACAGAAAACAGCGTAGACTTCCAGGTACACTATAAAGCTTTAATTCCAAAGTAGAGTGAGCACTTTCGCCAACAGGCTTCTTCAGACTCTTAATAAATACAGACAAAATTTCAACTAGTTTAAAAAGTCCACCATAAAATCCCATTGGTTACAAATCTACCACTTTAGAATTTAAAGTGATACTTACATCACATACTGTGATGTTATAAATGCAGTATTTAAACAACATTAATGTAATCATACAGCCATAAAAAACTAAAAACCTTGTACAAGGGTGTAAAAGCATGATAAAACTGACTATTTTAAAAAATAATAATCTTCAAAAATATGTTGTATGGTTCAAAGGCGTCTAAATGCAAGGGATATATTAAATCACTAGATAGTTTATGCTCAATATACAGGGGCTTTCAACAGCTGTACGGTCTATGTACAAACATCCATGATGTAAACAGCTCATAAAGACCACTTGCCAAGGTCTAAAGTTGACCTGGAGTCAGACAACTACACTTTGTACACAGGCTGTATACCTATGCCTAACAATAATGTATATTATATAGGGGGAATAAAGTTAGCAACAGAAGATACGCATACTCTGTGATGAAAAATGTAAGTCCTTAATATAACATCACATATAAAAACATCGTTCTAAACCTTCTTAATAAAAGGTCTTCTAATAAAGGATCTTTTTAATAAAAAATCTTCTTAATGAAAATCTCATGGGGATTACTCTCTGAGGTCAAGTGCTGTTTTAATTAGTTAATGCCTAAAACCTTAGTTTAGATCCAAGACCCTAATGCTATAAAATGTATCATTCAGTCATAAATACCTTAATTACTTCACTCTACGTAACCTCCTACTCTTAAGGAAAGGTTTAATCTGTACCTTATCATTAAGGCCTGGAGGTACATCCGCTCTCCATCTAATAATCCACCTAGTCTCACACTCTAGTGTTCTATTAATAAGGTCACCTCTAAAACCTTGTGTGAGACTCTGGAGGACAAAATTTAAAGGTATGTTGTGTTCCAGCTATTTTACAATGCCTAGCTAAAGCATTGACATCTGAGCCTATTCTAATCTGATAGGTATGTTCCTATGTAGTAAGCAGGGCATAGGCTACATGTGGCAACATAAATTATGTTCTTACTCATACAATTGGTGTTAGTGTGAAAATTAAATATCTGTCCTGTGGTAGGATGTTTGAAACTGGTGCTTGTATTAATGAGAGAGCATTGATTACATTTACCACATGGTACTGTGTTCACAGTTGTACATAGCTCATTCTGCTTGTTAATAACGTATCTCGGCCTACAAAGTATACTTTTCAGGTTAGGGTGGTTTTTATATGTGACATGTGGTTTAGGACCCACAACACTACTCACCTCCCTATCAGACATTAAAATATCCCAGTGTTTCTGCATAAACCCTTTAACTTCTAAACTGGCTCTACTAAAAGATAAGTTAGCCCTCACCTCAGTATTTGGTGGTACGTTAGTCTTTGGATGTTCCATCTGTTCCATAAAATAAGGTCTAGCACTACTAGTCCTCAAAGAGCCCACTGCCATAATTGTTTTGTTAATGTCTCTTTCACAGTAACCCCTATCTGAAAATCTATCCCTGAGCTCTTGTACTCCTACTTCATAACACTCTTCATTAGGGTTGAGTCTAGATACTCTCATAAACTGTCCTTTTAGGACGTTATTAAAAACATAAATGGGATGCATGCTTTGTCTATGAAGTAGATTATTCCTATAACATCCCTTTCTATGTATACTAGTGTTCAACATACCATTAGAAAGTTTAAAAATCTCAACATCCAAAAAAGAAATGTTAGTACTAGAGAAATTCATGGTAAATTTCAAAAATTCTGTGGTTGTGTTGAGGTATGTGACAAAACTTCTGAGGGAACTCATCTCCCAGCCACACAAAAAAGAGGTCATCAACAAATCTACAGTACATCCCTACATATTCCTTAAAGTGGGCATTGTCATAGACATATTTGTCCTCCCATCTAGCCATAACAAGGTTGGCGTAGCTATTGGCACAAGACGTGCCCATAGCGTAAATGTCTTCATCAAATGAAAAACATTATTAGTCAGAATAGTCTCCAGTAACAGGGTAATTAACTCAACCTTCTTAATGGAAAAGTGGAGTGTGCTCTTAGATATTCTGTAATAAAATTAATACCTATTTCATTAGGGATAACCGTGAAGAGACTGATGACGTCTAAGGTCACTAAAAAGAATTGTTGGTCATCTCTCAAACTGCGTGTAAATGTGTATAGATCCAATAAAAATTGCTTACTATCCTTGAGAATTCTCTTATTCTCATCTACTAAGGGTCTCAGTAAACTTTCTGCATAAATAGAAAGAGGTTCAGTGACCCATCCCTGGCCTGCCACTATAGGTCTCATGGGTGGGTCAGTATTACTCTTATGAACTTTCGGTAACCCCTGAATAACTGGGATGATCGGGTCCTTAACTTTGAAAAAGTCATAGAGTTCTTTGGTAATGTCTAGGGACATGATAAGGTCATCTAAGGTATAATACACACTAAACACCTTATCTACCAGTACGTCATGATTTATTCTTGAATAAAATTGATCGTCATTTAACATTTGTTTCATCTTGACATTGTAATAATTAGTGTCCATCAGGACTACTGGCCCGCCTTTATCAGCTGGTCTAATTACTATTGACCTATCATGCTTAAGGTCATTCAAAGCTTTCCTCTGATTGTAATTTAAATTCTGTCCATGTTTATTTACCCTTTTATTTTGAAAGCTCTTGTATATATCATTCTCCAGGACCTTCCCAAATACTTCAATTGTAGGATGTAACTGTGGAATGTATACACTATTAGCACGGAACTTAGTGGGCCCTGTATTATCGTTCTGCTGTCCATAGTCTAATCTTAATTGCATGTTTCTAATGAAAAGTTTAGTATCGATGATAGTGTCAACCAAATCAGTATTTTTGGTGGGGATAAAACTGAGCCCTCTGTTAAGGACCTGTTCCTCATATTTATTCAACGTTCTATTTGACAAATTAATAATCAATTGTGTGGTCTCCCCCACATTTTCTTTAACGTGGGACCCTGTTGCTCTTCTATAGACCCCTTCCTCTTCTGCCTCCCTCTGCTGACAGAACGTCTCCTCCCCAAAAAACGATCTTGTGCTATCGGGAGTGGGGCAGGTAGTTTATTATTGAGGAAAGTCGTACTAAGCACTTTCGGTCTAACTGCTAAATCACCTTGTGGTGACTTACTGCTAGCCATAATAAATGTATTTCCTACCATATTACTCGACACACTAGGGTTAGCTGTTTCACCATCAATTGGTGTAGTGGTTAACCCTTCTCCCACCCTGATATTAATCGTCTGTTCCATATCCTGTGTGTCTGCTACTATATTCATAGTTATATTACTATCTTGCTTACTACCATCATCCTTGCTATTAACAGATATTCTATTAGGTACTCGTATCTCATTAGTAGTAGCTATCCCCACAGCGCTAATAACAGACATTGCACTTTGCGATTGCTCACAAGCATGATTACTTGCATTTATGTTAGTAGAACCTTGTTGTTCAGTAACACTGTTCACACCCTGTTGTCGCATAGTCCTGTCTCTCGGCCAAGTAAAAACATAATTGTTTTTAAAATCGCGTGTATCCCTCATTATTTTGATCTTTTTCTGGTCAAATAACCGTTTTTCCAAAAGCATAACATCTTCTAACACTCTTTCCAATCTTATAACATTTTCAACATATTTAATCTTAAAATCATTAAACATTTTGTTAACTGAAAGTCTCAAATTATCCTCTTCTGGCGTGTGATATTCAATAAGCAGCTTCATGTAGTTGAAGCTAAGTTCTAAATTAAGCTGTTGCCAGCGATATAAAAGCTCCGGGAACTGATCTCCTGATGTGGGCATCTTTAGAATGCGAAGCCCACGCGGAATGATTCTGTTAGATAAGCAAGCCTCAAAATATTGTCTTTGTACTTGCAACCTTTTTAATTTAATAAAGGCAGTCTCTAATTCTTGCAAGTCTCTCGTAACATGAAAGTTACTTACATCGTTATCAATGTCCGTGTTTCCTTCAACTATCGGTTCAAAATCCATTAACAAATTGTCCTCACCAGTCACACACACTTGAAAACGTTCCAATCTGTCGAGCTCGTTCCACCACTGGCGGAACATAAGGTAATTCAATGTTTGAGATGTTCTCGTTCGCCATCCTCCTCTGTTGCTGCACTGACGAAAAATAAAACGTAACAACAATCCAAATGCAGAGTAGCACCCCAGCTGATAAAGGCGGGCCAGTAGTCCTGATGGACACTAATTATTACAATGTCAAGATGAAACAAATGTTAAATGACGATCAATTTTATTCAAGAATAAATCATGACGTACTGGTAGATAAGGTGTTTAGTGTGTATTATACCTTAGATGACCTTATCATGTCCCTAGACATTACCAAAGAACTCTATGACTTTTTCAAAGTTAAGGACCCGATCATCCCAGTTATTCAGGGGTTACCGAAGGTTCATAAGAGTAATACTGACCCACCCATGAGACCTATAGTGGCAGGCCAGGGATGGGTCACTGAACCTCTTTCTATTTATGCAGAAAGTTTACTGAGACCCTTAGTAGATGAGAATAAGAGAATTCTCAAGGATAGTAAGCAATTTTTATTGGATCTATACACATTTACACGCAGTTTGAGAGATGACCAACAATTCTTTTTAGTGACCTTAGACGTCATCAGTCTCTTCACGGTTATCCCTAATGAAATAGGTATTAATTTTATTACAGAATATCTAAGAGCACACTCCACTTTTTCCATTAAGAAGGTTGAGTTAATTACCCTGTTACTGGAGACTATTCTGACTAATAATGTTTTTTCATTTGATGAAGACATTTACTTACAGAGGATAGCTATGGGCACGTCTTGTGCCAATAGCTACGCCAACCTTGTTATGGCTAGATGGGAGACAAATATGTCTATGAAAATGTTCAGTTCAAGGAATATGCAGGCATGTATTGTAGATTTGTGGATGACCTCTTTTTTGTGTGGCTGGGTGATGAGAGTTCCCTCAGAAGTTTTGTCGCATACCTCGACACCACTACAGAGTTTTTGAAATTCACAATGAATTTCTCTAGTACTAACATTTTTTGGATGTTGAGATTTTTAAACTTTCTAATGGTATGTTGAACACTAGTATACATAGAAAGGGATGTTATAGGAATAATCTACTTCATAGACAAAGCATGCATCCATTTATGTTTTTAATAGTCCTAAAGGACAGTTTATGAGAGTATCTAGACTCAACCCTAATGAAGAGTGTTATAGTAGGAGTACAAGAGCTCAGGGATAGATTTTCAGATAGGGGTTACTGTGAAAGAGACATTAACAAAACAATTATGGCAGTGGGCTCTTTGAGGACTAGTAGTGCTAGACCTTATTTTATGGAACAGATGGAACATCCAAAGACTAACGTACCACCAAATACTGAGGTGAGGGCTAACTTATCTTTTAGTAGAGCCAGTTTAGAAGTTAAAGGGTTTATGCAGAAACACTGGGATATTTTAATGTCTGATAGGGAGGTGAGTAGTGTTGTGGGTCCTAAACCACGTGTCACATATAAAAAACACCCTAACCTGAAAAGTATACTTTGTAGGCGAGATGTTATTAACAAGCAGAATGAGCTATGTACAACTGTGAACACAGTACCATGTGGTAAATGTAATCAATGCTCTCTCATTAATACAAGTACCAGTTTCAAACATCCTACCACAGGACAGATATTTAATTTTCACACTAACACCAATTGTATGAGTAAGAACATAATTTATGTTGCCACATGTAGCCTATGCCCTGCTTACTACATAGGGAACATACCTATCAGATTAGAATAGGCTCAGATGTCAATGCTTTAGCTAGGCATTGTAAAATAGCTGGAACACAACATACCTTTAAATTTTTTGTCCTCCAGAGTCTCACACAAGATTTTAGAGGAGGTGACCTTATTAACAGAACACTAGAGTGTGAGACTAGGTGGATTATTAGATGGAGAGCGGATGTACCTCCTTAATGATAAGGTACAGATTAAACCTTTCCTTAAGAGTAGGAGGTTACGTAGAGTGAAGTAATTAAGGTATTTATGACTGAATGATACATTTTATAGCATTAGGGACTTGGATCTAAACTAAGGTTTTAGGCATTAACTAATTAAAACAGCACTTGACCTCAGAGAGTAATCCCCATGAGATTTTCATTAAGAAGATTTTTTATTAAAAAGATCCTTTATTAGAAGACCTTTTATTAAGAAGGTTTAGAACGATGTTTTTATATGTGATGTTATATTAAGGACTTACATTTTTCATCACAGAGTATGCGTATCTTCTGAACTTTATTCCCCCTATATAATATACATTATTGTTAGGCATAGGTATACAGCATGTGTACAAAGTGTAGTTGTCTGACTCCAGGTCAACTTTAGACCTTGGCAAGTGGTCTTTATGAGCTGTTTACATCATGGATGTTTGTACATAGACCGTACAGCTGTTGAAAGCCCCTGTATATTGAGCATAAACTATCTAATGATTTAATATATTCCTTGCATTTAGACGTCTTTGAACCATACAACATATTTTTTGAAGATTATTATTTTTTAAAATAGTCAGTTTTATCATGCTTTTACACCCTTGTACAAGGTTTTTAGTTTTTTATGGCTGTATGATTACATTAATGTTGTTTAAATACTGCATTTATAACATCACAGTATGTGATGTAAGTATCACTTTAAATTCTAAAGTGGTAGATTTGTAACCAATGGGATTTTATGGTGGACTTTTTAAACTAGTTGAAATTTTGTCTGTATTTATTAAGAGTCTGAAGAAGCCTGTTAGTGTACCTGGAAGTCTCGCTGTTTTCTGTTATCAGGAAATATCCATTTGAAGTGGTGTTCACGTTTCATTGTCATCAGGGAACAACGTGTATGGTGACTGAACAGTTTTATTACATATTGATCACGTTTGTTTCCGTCTCCGCTGGGGTGCTACTCTGCATTTGGATTGTTGTTAAGCTTACATAAATCAGTTGTATATTCACAAATGACATAACATTTCCAGCCAGCTGTGCTGGCAGTACCTCCTATTGTCACTCTCTGGATCATCAATGTCCTGTTAATGTTGTTAAATATTTGCCTCCCCTCCACAAAACCACACTGATCCATAAATATCAATTTTGGCATCATCTTTGCATTCTTCTAGCTATTACAGACACTTTATAATCATGGTTTAGGACTGAATGAAGATTCAGCCTTGAGCGAGAACTACTTATATGCGCATCCTAAGGAGACACCAAGCTGGTTAACAGGAAAAATGATACTCCTCCTTAAAAGTGAACCCACAAGCCATCTGAAAAACTATAGACCAATATCTTGCCTTCCAACAATGTACAAACTATATACTGGAATGAATGCCAACAGAGTTTACAGTCATTTAGAAGAAAGCTCAATCATGACAATCAAAGAAAAGGGTAAGAATAGAAAGCCATATGGAAAAAAAGGATCATTCAATGCTAAATAAAGTCATAATGGAGAATTGTAAAAAGGGGAAGAATCTAACTATGGCATGAAGAGATTACAAAAAAGCATTTGACAGCATCTTGCATTTATGAATAAATGAGTGCCTACAGATATATAAAATATATCCTACATTGATCAATAACATTAATAGTGACTATGAAACAATTGCAAACCACTTTGCAATTAAGTCATGACAAAGAGCAAATTATTATACCAAGGATACAAATTCAAAGGATGATATTCCAGGGTGATTCTTTGTCACTGATGCAGCTCTGTTTTGCCCTTTAATCCATTAAGCTGTCTACTTAACCGATTAGGTCTTTGTTAAAATTTGGCTCCCAGAAAAAATCCAAGTATAGACGCTTTTCTTTTTGCAGATGATGTAAAACTGAAGAGTCCATCAGATGAGACACTGAAAGCACAACTGTAAGTGGTTAAAACTTTCATGGAGGACATAAAAATGTCATTTGGTCTTGATAAATGTGTGAAAGCAATAGCAACAAGAAAATAATCTGGGACAGGAATGTGGTACAAAGGAACTTGAGCAAGGAGGAGTGTATAAATATTTGGGAACGGATGATGGATTGGCAGTAAAACATGAACAAATGTGAATAAAAGGCAGTAAGGAATACTTCAGAAGACAAACTATTTGACTGAAGAAATGGCTGAGGAAACTGAAAAGTATGAAGTAGTACCGCTGCTGAAATTTAATAGCAAAAAAAGTAAAACTTTAATGCCAACTCAATTACTAGATAGTAAGTTTAAGAATAAATATGAATATAATTGGGAAGGAAAATAACTAAAATATTTATTTATAAAAATCTATCCAGAAGCGAGTACGATTATTAATAATTTTGAAAACGTAATTGATGTTACTTCTTATTCAAAAATGGAATGATTTTTTTTTTTTATTTTTTAGGCTAGGTTAGTGCTTATTAAAATGATTATACTACCCAAGATTTTACTGATCTATATGGGTCTACTTCAGAACGAAGTTTCAGAACTTTGATCATCGTATGGTCGATGACCATATGATTGAAGTTTTGAAGTATCGACCATCAAATAAAATAAAAATGTTGTCTTTCATGTTTTTACAGAGGTACAAGCCCCCAGCACCCCCACACCCCCTAATTAAATATACCAACTCCGAGATCGCACTACAGCGATGTAAACAGTAAATTTCCCATTTCATGCTGTACAGTGATCTCCATTCAGAATGTCTGAAGTTTCAAAACTTTGACTGTACAATCAACCATATGATGTTCAAAGTTCTGAAACTGTAATCATTTGAAGCAGACCTATATATATACACACATATATATATATATATATATATATATATATATATATATAAAATGTTGCATTCAATAGCTTTAATACAGGACAAAAAACTTTTAAAGAAAATGGAAAAAAATGTTAACTTCACTCTTATATCCTAAAAAGCCAAGAATTGTTTATAGAAATCATATAAGACTATGGGAGTATGGTGGTATTAGCTTCCCAGATGTAGAATCTTATTCTATTACTGAAAGTTTTAACTCTATTATACTCTGGATTGACTCAACCTACACTAGTCAATGGAAAACCATCTAGTAGCAGATTATTCAAAATTTTTATAAGTGTATTAAAGATGGTAAATTAGAACTATGCAAGAATCCTTTCATCTGGTTAACAAAAGTTACCTTAGAAGGAAATAGATTCTATCTATAGACTGTGCGTATATGAAATCAATTCTTAAAACAGTTAATATGTTTTTAAAACTCCATTAATATCAAAATGGAAATGTGTGTGTTTTCCTACTACACATACTTATAGATTTGGAACAGTGTTAAAATTAATTTATTGAAAAGGAATGAATTAATGTTAAGATCTGATTGCTTTAAAAAAGGAAAATCTAAGTCCCCACAATATTTGATTAAAGAATGCAAGTTGGATGAATCTGCTAACCAGATAATATTATCCATCAGTAAGAAATAAATTTGTCAATAATAGGAGTGCAGAGGAACAGAACATTATTGCCCCATTATATGAATATACAAATGCTGTTACGGGTGGTAGACTGACATACAAAGGAAGCTTGCCCAAGCTATAAACTTAATTATAGATAATAATTTTGATGCAAATCCTGGAAATTTTTAGAGTGGTGAATTGAGTGACTCAACAGATGGTAAGAATAAAGTTTTGTTACTTAAATCAGTTAGTCAAACTTCTTCAAGTTTATACTGGAAAGTTTTTATGTGGACATATAGGTCTTTGTTTCGTTGAATCTCATTTCACTGAATTTCATTTCACTCCAGCCACTTCACTGAAAACTAATTTCTCTTAATCTCATTTTACTGAACTGCAGTTAGTATAGATGGCACTTTTCCCCACTGTAGTGCGATCCTGGAGTTAGAATATATAGTTGGGGGGGGGGCGGTGTAGCCCCCCCACTTAAGAGTACATATCTTCTGGAGAGAGTTAGTCATTGGTGTTGCAACTCTGCATGTCTATTGTCTAAAATGCATTGTTTTGAGGTTTTTGGTAAAAGACAATATAAAACAAACAAGGTGGGGGGGCTACACACACCCACCAATGTGGGGGTCTGTGCCCCCATACCCCCCAATTATATACACTAACTCCAGGATTGCACTACAGTGGGGAAAAGGGCATATACCTTTTACTTGCCTTACAGTACTCTATACAGTGCCAGATATACTAACTGCAGTTCAGTGAAATGACATATTCAGTGAAAGGAGTTTTCAGTAATTTGTGTTTTCAGCGATGTGGTCAGGGTGAAATGAAATTTAACGAAACAAAGTAAACCCATATATATATATATATATATATATATATATATATATATGTGTGTGTGTGTGTGTGTGTGTGTATGTGTATATATATATATATATATATATATATATATATATATATATATATATATAGAATGTTTGTTACTCCCTATAAAATCTTTAAGGTTAGTAAAATAACTTCTTCAGCTTTCTGGAGGTGTAGTAAAGAGGATTGGACACGTTTAGGGATTGTGAAAAATTAAATGCATATTGGGAAGAGATGAGATTGTTTTTAAGGGTTTATGGTCTGATAATCGTTCTTTAACTAGATCAGTAATACTAATAAATGTTTCAAATTCCGTATCTGTAAAAGCCAAAGAACAAAAACTATTTTGGGCTCTTGGCAGTTGCCAGATAAGTTAGTACAAAAACACTGGAGAGCAAACTCAATTTCTACATTTAAAGAATTTTTAAATTTAATATGTTCTTCTTTTGGCTTTTCCCGGTTAGGGGTCACCACAGCGGAACTCCGGTCTGCTAATGATTGACAGTAGATTTTTTACAGGTGCTGAGGTGCCAGCTCGACGGACAACCTTCAGCGAAGGCACGCCCATTCTACACGTCTTTCGAATGCCACTCGACCGCGGGGAGGACATGCAGACTCCACACAGAAGGCGCTCCAGCCAAGAATCGAACGGGAGAACCTCTTGCTTTGAGGCAACAACGCTACCGCTGCACCACCGCGGCTTCAATCTTAATAACAATATTATGTAAAATTGAAAAAGAAGTGATCAGAATTAGATCTATAAATCATACCAAGACCTTTAGTTGTTGAAATAACCTTGAAATGTTGGTATTGAAATACCAAGATTGTTAAAGAGTTAACTGTATAAGATTACCTTAATGATTCAATGTATTCCTATCACTGTATAACAGTATATGAAGTAAAATTTCTTCCTTTCTGTGTATATATTATAAATATGTTAAATTAATAAAAATGTCTTAAAAAAAAAGGAAAAAAGGAAAAACTAATATCGAAAACAGTCATGACATCTAGGAGCAAAGTAAAAGCTATAAACCAATTTGCTCTTCCTGTTTTAACTTACAGTTTTGGTGTGATTGACTGCCCCAAAAGGTATTAGATCAGTTGAACAGAAAAACAAGAAAAAATTGCTTCACACTTATCAAATGATATATATATATATATATATATATATATATATATATATATATATATATATATATATATATATATACACACCAAGATTACACATCTCGCATTCAGGAGGAGGTATAGGCCTCCTGAAAACTGATTACATGTATAGATCTGAAAACAAACGACTGTATACATATCTGCTGACCTCACTAGATCCAAACATAATGAAAATTTTACAAGATAAGTCTAAGATGACTTCCCTGCTTAGTTTTGCAGAAGCATATCAGTGTCAAGAGGGAATGGAAAACAAACTGGAAGGGGACAAAAAACAGGCAGCAACTGAATATGCCACAAAAACAAATGAAAGAATATAAAAAGAATCAGAAGAGAATGCAAGAAATGTGGAAATGGAATAAATATTGTGGTATGTTCAAAAAAACTCCTGGAACAACCTCATGTTGATCAAGATTTGATGTAGAATGGTTAATGAGAGGTGAACTTAAACAAAAAGACAAAAAGTTAATATTGGTAGCCCAGGACAGTGTACTACGTACATGGTTTATGAAGTCCATTTAACATGTGGGAGAAACAGACAAATGTAATTTCTGTAAAAAACAGAACTGGAAACAGTTGCACATCTTATTGCTGGGTGCAATACACTAATGGCAGAGGGCCTGTATATGGAAAGGCATAATAATGTGGCAAGACTGCTGCATTGAGGACTGTGCGAACATTACAACACTGAAGTAGCTGAAAAGTATTGGAAACATGAGCCAAAAAGCATTATAGAAAATTATGAGGTTTATATGACATGGGATCACTCATTACCAAACGTTCAGAAAATAGATGCGACAAAAACAAATATAACAGTTCATGAAAAGAAGACAAAAGTAGGACTGATCATTGAAATTGCTGCACCCAGTGATTATAGTGTCTGCTGCACAGACACACAAAGCCATAAAACACCAGGATTTACAGGCAGAAACAGCAGCAATCTGAAAAATGAGATAACCAGACAGTTCCAACAGTAATAGCAGCAATGGGTCTCATAAAAAATAATTTACTTTCAATTTTGGACATGCTATCAGTACATGCAACTGTACGAATTGCAAGAGTAAATTCTGGCCACAATACAGGTGCTCTGAAAAGCACTTCTGGCTAACATCAAAGCTTGAAACAATACTAATTTCATGAACTGTAATCATACCCTGACATAGGAATGGGGTCCATTCCAGTCATGGTATTAGAAACCAAAAAAACGTGGAGAAATTAAACAGTGAAAACTACATACCTTATGGAAAACCTCTTTCATAACTCCATTACATAAGGTGACATACATCCACCGAGTGGTCAAACTATGTATAACCATCTTCCCTTCCAACTTTCCAGAGCACTTGAAAAAATGCATCAGCCAAGCACTAACCTTTCTACTTGAAAACCACTTAATCTCTCCTATCCAACATGGCTCCTGACCCCACCAAAGCATTGAAACAGTTCTATTACATTTCCTTGAGACTGTTAAGCAAAGCAGAATTTCAGGGCAAATCACCTTCACTCTTTTCCTTGACATGTCAAAAGTTTTGGATACAGTTTCACATCAACTGCTTCACCAAAGACTTGTCTTATTGGCCTCATTCCTCCCACAGTTAGATGGTTACTAACTAAATAATCGCACCCATTCTATAAAACAGAATCACTCCCACTCTCCTTTCCTCCCTGTCTCAACAGGTGTCCCCCATAGCTCCATATTTGGTCAAACACTTTTCAACATCTTCATCAACATGCACAAAGAATCAAAACTCGCTACCATAACTCAGTATGCAAAGGACTCTACACTAGTCTGCACAGTCTCTAGCTTTTCAAATCAAACTGTCTAAATAAATCCCAGATGTTCCTACAACCAAAGAAAACTAAACTACTCTTATTCCTGCCCCAAAACAAATCAAAACACTAATCTTAATATTCCCTGCTGAAACAAAAAAACATCTCCCAATGCAAAATTACTAGGAATTAACACTGATAGCAAGTTAAAGTTTGATCAACACCGACTCCTCAGCCAAAAATGCACAGCAAACTGGGATCTCTATACAGAGCAAAACCCATTTTAAATGATCACAGTAAGAAAACAGCTGCCACCACCCTTCCCTCCTACATCTCAACAATATTTCCAAATTTCAAGCCTTCCACTAAACAAACTGGAAATCTGCTACAACAAAATTAGCAAATTTGCACACAGCCTCCCAAACCACTACCAGCACTGCACAATCCTGAACACCCTCAAATGGCTTAAACTTCTTCACCACATCTCTCTTTCACAATTACTTACAACACACAAGATACTTCACCCCTTAATGGCCACCTCATCCAATGGGATGTGGCAAATAAGAGCCCTACACTCCACAGAACTTAACTATACCAACAAAATCCAACACTGCCTCATATGGTGACTCACAATTCACTCTTAACATCTCTAAAGCATGGAACAATCTACCAAACCATGCCATATTTTTGTTTAAACACGAAACATCTTTATTATCACTTATAACACAATAATACATTTATATAAATAAAAACAAACCATACTGATTTTTAGTTGCAAACATTATACCCCACTTACAATCTAACCAATTACATAGCTCACTCATATCCTGCCTTCATTTAAACATTATTCCTCCTCCAAAACATTCTGCATGCATTGTTCCTGCAAATACCATTTTTTTCTATGGAATTTGCTCCTACTCTTTTCTAAAGATCCCATTTCCAGTTGTTTTATCGCACTTACTGCATTCACTACATATGGTACAGTAGGCTTAGATTTTGATTTCCATTTTCTAGTAATTGCTTTTTGGCAGCCACCATAATTAGACTCAGTGAGGCCTTACGATGGCTAGGGAAATTCTGATTCTGCATCATAGCTCAAAAAATAATTTCCTTAGTTATACCAATTTGCTCACCCAGTATTTCTGATAGAGCAGTCTGCAAGGAATTTTTAAAATATGCCAATTTATTACACACTCAAAAAATATGCTCCCAATTATTTCTTTCTTCCTCAACTCACCTTCAACATTTGCTATCTACCCAAAAAAAAATTCTATGGAGTCTACCCAGGGTATAAAAATACTTATGTAAACACTTCCAAGAAATATCCTAAATCTTCTAGACTTTGCTGCACACTTGAGAGTCGTACATATATACTGCCACTGTTTCATTACAAATTGGTTATCCAATTTCTTTTCCCAATCCATTCTATATGTTATATGCATTCCTAATAATCCCAAAAGCCCTACCAGTGCTGATCGTCTGCTTAGGATCCCCCTATTCCTTTCTCTTTGCCTATATTCGGATATCAATCCTTCACATGGAAGGCAATCACTAGCCTGCAGTGTAAATTAATTCTTGGCCTCTTGCTATTCTATTACTTTTCCCTCTCTAATTATTTGCTTCTGGCTCTTTTGCAGTTTTCTCCAGTAAATTCCAGCCCCTCTTGCCTGTTGTCTGTATCCCTAATTACAGTCATCACTGCAGAATTGCTTTTATCAATTCATGTGTTGGCTTAGTTTTTAGAATACTTTAAGTTATGAATATAATATTCTGTATGCTTATTGTTATTTTCCTTAAGGATTTGCATCCAAAATCGTAATCTCTGTTTCTTGAGATTCCTCCCATTTCATCATCCCTTTCAATTTTGAATTATGTTTTTTTGCTTCTGTTATGTATAGGAGCCTTAACTGTGTAGCTCTGAAATACCCCTTCAAATAAAGTAATAACAAACAACCTTGTTTTAGCTACCATAACAGAATCCTGTTTAATCCATTCTTCTGAGTAGTTATTGTCCCTATAAATAAAAGTACTGCTGAACCAATTTATGTGTGGGTAACAGTTTAGAGCTACAGCCTTTGTTTTATCTTCATTAATTCTGTATCCTGAAAAGAACTGAAACTGTTGCAATGTTCTACATCACTGAATTGTCTTTTTCTGGTTTTATCAGGTAAAAAATCTGTAAAAGTATGTTTCTGGATTACCATACCAATTATATCTTTAAATTTCTGAGTGCCTTTTTTTGCCAGTGTCTTTAAACATAATGCAAGTAACAAAGGGAAAGTGGGCAACTCCTGCCTGGTTCCTCTGCTCAAACAGAAATTATCAGAGAGGAACCCACCCACTTTAATTTTCACCTCCAATCCCTCACTTATCCTCCTAATCGACCTTATAATTTTATGATGGAATGCAAATGCTTCCATTGACCTAGTCATAAAATTCCAGCTTACTCTGTCAAATGCAGAGTTCTTTTCAGTGTTTTCTTCCTACCTTTTGTGATTGATTTTCTTTCAGGTTCTCAGAATTTCTTCTTTGCTGGCACCCAGGCAGTGCACTCAGCTAGTCAGTTACTGAAATTTACCCAGAAAGACTAGCCGACTGTCTCTCTTTTCTAAGTTTCTGTTTTCACACTGGGAGAGTTGAAATTAAGCTGTTACTTAGTGTATAACCATCTTGGAAGTCCCAAGCCAAAACATACTCTTGAGCCATCTACAACACCTCAAAATTCTATAAAAGATTATCTGCAGAAAAATAAACTAAGCAAATGTACTTTACCCACAGACTAACTCTTTTTACTTCCAGCCCCGAAGTCCACCACTTTTTTTTCTTTTTTCTCCTATAACTCTCTTGATCTCCTTTCCCCTCAACAACCACTCAAAATCCCTATTACTTTTCCCTCCTCTTGTCTTTTTTCCCAACATGCCACCATCTTTTATCTCTCTGCACGCCTAAACATCCATGCCTACTCTATCGTCAAATCTAAGTACTGTTCCCTGAACTCTAACACTGTGGAAATACTTTGCTATTGCATTACCATCATTCAGATAATGATTGTTTCATTCTCAATATGTTGTGATTTTTTTTTTTGAAAGCATATATTCTGAACTCCGGATCACTGTGTGAACATTCCACAACTTTATTAAACTGATTCTTAAGACTGTTTTGAACCTGAATATGTTGCGTGTATACCAGAGCCTTTGTCCCCCAGCCTTCACTGAAAATGGTTATCTAGTCAATACAGAATGGCAGACTTTCCCATTAACAAAAGCAAATAAATAAATACATTATAAATTGTCAAATTGGAAGAGATGGCATCATAATTATAGAACTCTTCTCCCTTGAAGCAATCTGCAAAACTGCATCAGTCTAAGCAAGCACATTCAGGGCAGAAGGCAAATGGAAGAAAAACACCATGAATAATGGAAAGGGAAAGGCTGACACATGACCATAGCCCTGGCATCTATTATATATCGATAGTAAGAAACACACACCTAGCTTTAGCTCACCAGTAACAAGCGGTAATAGGATGCCAGTCGCCTGTTAACAGTTCACCAAAATCTGTTTTTAACTTCACATTGATTCTCTACAGAGTAAAACACAAATATATGCCCATTGAATGTACAAGGTATCAATGCCTGTGCCATAAAGTAGAAATCACTTGGTAAAAATGAAGGAAAGCAATGACATTTTTAAACTTTCATAATTTTAACTATTCCTAAAATGTGTTTAAAAAAATGAAAGGCAGGCACTGCATACCTTAGTAACACATTACTGCTACCCACCCAGTGTTTCTGCTTTCTACTGTCACCACGGCCATGTAAGGCTGTCCCTGATACACCTGTGGATTCAGGTTACAAAATTACCCCATGCTTCAGTCAAAAGGTTTGTGTCATTAACAGAACTTCCTACCACTTGCACAACTACATACAACTTTTCTTGGGACAGAAATGTTTTGGCTGGGTTTCCTACTTTAGTTTTCAATTCTGACCCCTTCATTTCATTCGATATTCATACAGTAATAGCATAGCACTCTACAATGTCAATACCTCAAAAGAACTTGTATACAATGAGAATGAATGGGCATCACTCATAAAAATAATGTATCCGCAGCAAGACTTCCTGTACTTATTTTGTGCACTAAAGGACACAGCCACGTTATTTTCCTTAAGCATTTACCTTATGGACAGTAATCAATCTTATCTTGTGCTTTTTTACAGCAAAAACAGTACATAAACTTTTATTCTTGCACTGATGGCACATGGTTTTTGTGTGTTAAATTAAAACTGAATAAGCAGGTATAGTATTGCAAAAGATGACATGTAAAGAATGTGTATGCAAAAAGTAAACAAAAAACAGATTTGCTTTTCTCAATCCATTTTACTCCCATTTGGTCAGCATTTGCTTTATTTCCAAATGACCTTTTACATACTTCTTGCCACATAACACAATGAACTATCATTTAAAATGTAATAATTTTTCATTTCTAAAGCTTAAAAAGCAAATGTAATATAGCATTTTATACTGGTAGTTCAAGGTGGTTTGCAAAAAAACAAACTGCAGCAGCTGACTACTTAAGGGTCTTCAGCTCCATTATGAGTTTTTTTCCTTGGTTCTTCTTGCCATGCCTTCCTAATGGAATTCTGCCAGAGCCACCTGGAGGGGCTGTCATACAGGTTTCATGACTCACCAATACAGAATGGCAACAGTCATCCCTTTGCACAAAGGTGAGCCATCTATGGACTCTGGAAACTACTGACCCACAAGAATCACTAGTCTCATATGCAAAGCCATGGAAATGATCACTAATGACATAGGAAACCTCCAGACACCTGACCCAATCCAGTTTAGTTTTGTCAAGGGTAAGTCATACCTACTCAACATGGCAGACTTAGAGAAGTCACCAAAGCAATGGAAAAGGACAAAATGGTTCACACTGCCTACCGTGACATAGCCAAGGCATCTGACATAACATTCCACTCAAGTCATCATTGACAACCTCAAGAGGTTAGGTATAAACCATTATATCAGCCAGTGGAAAGCCAGCTGGCACACGGACAGGATCCAGGAAGTTAGAATTGTGGTGTCTATCTCTACAAAAAGGCTTGTCATCAGCACAGTCCCTCAGGGGTCTGTCCTAGGACTGCTGCAACTACTTCTCTGAAGTCAAGGTCAACATCACAGACTTCTAACTGACCATATTTGCAGGTGATTTCAAATTAGGAGCAGCCAAAGAATACCCCACAAAGACTAATATTCTCCAAGATGGGCTGACACAGACATATAACTGATGTCAGAGCCATGGACTAAAATGAAATGCCAAGAAATGCATAATTGTAAACTTCTGGAAGTCAGCCACACCTGGTAACTACCAAATTAGCAACACAACCCTAAGAGTTGATCCAGTAATAATGGACTCGGGGATACATTTAGACAGTAATCTAGCCTTTGACCATCACATGTCAATGTAGTAAGGAAATCATTCTATGTTCTGCAACTTATAAAACAAATGTATGGTATCTAGGTTCAAGGAGGTCATTGTCCCACTGTATTCAGCACTCATCAGACCCTCTCATTAAATGCAATGCCCCTTTTGGTATGCACCTAACCAGGCAAATCCAACAAATGGAATGTCCATAAAAGTTCACCACTAAAAGAATACACAGGGAGTAAATAACATATATGCAGACCATTTCAAAGCCCTACTCTGTTCTGTCTCCTACAGGTTGTTGAGGTGAGATCTATGGTTGGCATACAAGGCATCACTGGACATCACTCTGATGTATTCCCTGCATGTCCTCAAAACAAACAGCACCAAAATTACCCATTCTAAAGACTGCCTGTGATATAAATATGACCTGCTGGAAAGACAGGTATACATCCCACAGATTGTCTCCTCTTTGGAACAGGCTCCCCCTTATCTATGTGAAGAATAGTTCCTCCCCAAACCAACTGTAACCTGGGCAACCAGATAGGGAAATGGAAATTCACCCCTGGCTTGGCACCTATGTCTCTAGTGATACAGGCAATCTGCAAATGGTTCATCTTCCAGGCCCCTACTTGTAAATGTTTCATCTCCCAAGCCTCTGCTTACACTACCAAGGGTCTTAGGACTTGCCACAGATTTGTGATGTATGGCTAGGCTTAAAATGTCCCCAGTGGTTGTCAACATAGTACAAACCTATAAAAGTATACAACTACAGACAGTTTATAGTCACTCAGCCAACATTTTTAGGTGTATGGATACATAGCAGCCAGTGAAAACTCATACAGCCAAAGGGCGAATATGCAAAGTGAACACACACAAAGATCAAAGGGTAGGATTCAACACAGCACCCTGCAGCTATCAGGTGGTGATCTTGACCAGTGAGTCACTATTTTCTCAGAACTTTCATGACTGCACCAAAAAAAGCAAGTCAACCTTGTTGAGCAACAATACGATTATAATTTACAAAATTACAATAGATATAACACAAAAAAATTCTGGTTGCTCATATTTTACACCCAGGAACTAACAATGTCTAACCCTTGTCCCAATAACTCCCTCTTAGAAACTACCACCACGTTTAACTTATACTTCATTGACAGTATAGCTGCTCTTACCAATGCATCTTTTCCTTACTCATGTCTATGCCCATCCACTGTTACAGCCACCCTCACACTAAAACCAATTGCTTACTCCTTCATAAAAAAATATCCAAATGTAAACCTTGCTTACCCTGTGTGCAGATAACCTTCCTGCAGAATATCTCAGCATTGCTAACACTGTATTGTATATCCAGTTTTCACCCATATAAATAGGTCAGTACAGGGATCCTATATTCTTACCATCTAGAAAAAAATGCCACATCCTCCCAGTCCACAAAGGGGACATTTCTGCTGAGATATCCAATTTCAGACCCATTGCAAACTTACCCCCCCCCCCTTTTAAAGATATTGGAAAAATGTACCTGTATACAACCACTCCAGCACCTCCTAAAAAAGGAACAATTACTAACTGATACTCAACATGGTTGCAGACCTGCCCATAGCACAAGTCCCCTAGCTTTTACAGTTGACGACTTATCAAAAGCTTTTAACACTGTCTCACAATAAAAAAACTCCTACTGCAATGGTCCACAATGGGTATTTCACAACCTATTTTTCAGTAGTTAATTACTTGTCAGAACACTATCATGCAGTCAAATGGAATTCTACCCTTTCCCCTTATCTACAAACCGTTACTGGTGTCACACAAGGGTCTATCCTTGGTCATCTTCTATTTAATATCTTTATAAAAAAATCTTCCTACCTCTATACTACAAGCATCTCTTATGCAGCATGCAGATGATTCTGCTCTTATTACCTTTCAAACAATCTAGAACATTTAGAAAAGATTATACAACAGCCTTTAACTCCACTGAAAACTGGCTTTGTAATTACCATCTCTTCCTAATCCAACAAAAAGTCCTTTTATTTTTTCCCCAAATCACTTACTCATGAGAAACAACTTTAAAATCACATCCCTAAACAATATGCCAAATTGAAGTCATGCCCCATACAAAACTGCCGGGGAGTTAAAATAGATGTCAGTCACAAATATGACTTCCACATACAGAGCAAAAATCACAAAATAGGAATGCTACATAGAGCCCAAAAATTTCTTACTGCATCCACCAGCATTACTCCTGCCACTAATACCCATTTCCCTCTTCATTATATGGTTCCATTTTGATCAACTTTCAAGCCACTCTAAAATCTAAACAAATATAGTGTTAAAACAAGGTAGCTAGAATTGCAGCTAATACAAGTCATAAAACACATCACTACTCTGCACTGCAAACTCTAAACTGGGTAGAATTATTCTTCCAGCTAAATTATACACAACTTCCCTTAGCATACAAAATTATATTTAATCCCATTTCATGCCCAGCTACAAGTACAATTTGTCACCGCTAACTCCCTAATCACATGTTCAATCTTCTGACAAAAATCACCTAGACATCTAATAAGCTTTACAAAAACTGCAAAGTCGATACTCACACGGAGTAGCAAAAATCTGGAGTACAATCCCTGTACCAATAAGGGGAATCCATACTGTTTATTAATTTAAACTGCAACTAAAAGAATTCCTCTCGGACTCTTGGCTTTGCACATACTGCTCTCTCCTGGCTAAAAGCTTCAGCTCCTTCTCCTCTAATACCGCCTCTCTCTCCACTTTTCTATGCTTTTATTTCTCTTACTCTCCTTACTCTTAATTTTGCCTTTACTCATATCTCCTGTCTCCCACATCTACTACACTTATTACTACTTATTACTTATGCACTATTGTTCATCTCTGACATTTGCTTTATCAGCGAGTAAAACTCTCACCATTATAACATGGCAACATGCTTCAATACTACATGATACTGCACTAAACTAGTTTTAATGATGGTATTTGTGTATTATTCAACAGGTCATTTGTGTACTTAAATTTGTGTTAATGTGTGTGTTTGCAGCATATTATAATACAATGTCAGTTTTCATCTATGTAAATGGATTTTCTGTCCTTTTGTTCCTAGGTTCATAGGAGGTTACTAGGCTATTGGCCCTAGTGCCTCTATAAGCCTAATCATGTCATACCCTTGTTCCCTTACTGACCAAGTTGCATGGTCTATATTTGCATCGCAAGTCTGTGATCAGCACCGACTGCCCTTATCCAAGAGGGACATAGGGGACACCCCCAGGGTGAATTTACAGTCTCCCATCCAGTTGTCTAAGTTATGCTTAAATAGGGTCACTGAGGAGCTCTACTTTATGTGAACTGGGAGTTTGCTCCAGAGGAGTGGCATCCTCTGGGAGACATTGCTGTCTCTACAGCATGTTCTGTTAATATCGCAAGTAAGGTTAAGATCCCTAGGGACAGTGAATATTGTCCTATTTGGCTTGCAGATATGCAGTATTTCCATTAGGGCAGGGTCCAAGACTGCTCTGTAAGCCAAGCACAAGTTGCCTCTCAGTAGCCTATAAGATACAGACAGTGACAGGACTTTCAGTCTGTTCATATAGGTCATGTGCTGAAGGCCCTGAATTTTCCTGGTGAGAAACCTCTGAGGTCTCTCCAGCTGCTGCAGGTTTCTGGTGAGGTACATACAGAAGGAAGTAGTGTACTTTATTAGTAGTCTGATGAGGGATGAGTACAGGGGAGTTGCAACATCCTTAGCTCTGGATGAGATGCCCTTACTTGTGAAATGTGCAACATAGAAGGCCTTTCTTACCATTGTGGACACATGGTGATTGAAATTAAGGTTGCTATCAGCCTGTCTTCCCAAATCTCTCACCATAGGGTATTAAATGAAGGGGGTACTGTTAATATTGTGATTTGCAGGGACTTCCCCCTTTGCCAAAAGGGATAATAAACTAAATGCAAAAAAATGCATTAAGTTCATGGATTTGGCACCAGTCATTTGTCTATAAAACCCTTTTGTAGTATGTCAACATCGTTGGGGGACTCAATGATTGCACCCAGTTTACAGTCATCAGTGAACCTGGTAAGCCACAGGCTATCAATTTTCACCCAGACTTCTGAGAAATAGATTCCAAACAGTGGGGGGGGGGGCAGAACAGAGCCTTGTGGTACACACCACTGGTAGCTTTTCTACCAGGGCCTCTACTGCAAAAGGATACAATTATCCAGTAGGAATCTCCTGGTAAGCAAATGTCAACAAATACTGAGAGGAATTTAAGAGTTTGCGGGTGGCAATAACATATGGCTGGTCTCAGCCACTAATAATGACCAGTGAGTACAAGGAAGTGAAACTGGAAAAGTGTGAGATCTTTCAAGCAACTTGACCTTCGTGTATTGCACTTCAGAACTCCTCCACTGCAGAGCTAGTTAATTTTTGGGGGTTCAAACTTAATGGCACTATGAGTTGCTAACCATCTTTTTCCAACTTTCATGCTGCCATTTTCTTCTTCTTATCCCCTTATCCCTGTTACCTTCTATTGTCATAGGTTCATAGGTGTGTACTAGGCTAATGACCAGAAGGGCTTTTTTAAGCTTAGCCATGCATCACAAACCTCTGACAAGTTCTGGTACCTTTGATAAGTGTATGCAGGAACTTGGAAGATGAAACATTTACAAGCAGATGCATGGAAGTTGAACCGATTACAGGCTACCTATGTCCATTAAAGACATAGGTGCCAAACCAGGATCATTGTTCTATTACTGTCGTCAAATGTTTGCTACTCTCCACAAAGACAAACTGATCCATATCTATCAATGTTTGCATTACCTTTGCCATTCGTTTAGCCATTATAGACAACCACTTTATAATCATGGTTTAGAATTGAAATGGGCAAATAATAAAGCTGGATATGGTTGGTCTTTACTGTCTTCATGTATTACAGCCACCACTGCTTTCTTCCAGGATGTTGGTGCTTCTCCTCCTTTTAAAATACTGTTAAACAAAAAAGTACAGTTGTGTACCTACCATAAATGTAGATGTTCGAGTGTATTCACTGTTGCAATCATTACACTTGGGTTTTCCTGCTGGCAAGCTACCCACAGTCGGCCTGAATTCCAAAGTCCTAGTCCGGCGTCGGTTGCTGTCACCTCTTCCCGGATGTCAGTGCGTCAGGGGTATAAAAGATGCAGCCGACGCCATTTTCTTCAGTTTTTCTTGTCCCAGATGTCAGGTGCCCCCAAAAGGGTAGGCTGTAAAAACTATGATCATACAAAAGCATGCACATAACCTTCATTTACAAGCAAATACACCACATAGGTTGTATAGAATAGATAGGTACAGATAAGTCCCAGCAAAGAAAATAGGGGGATGTTGGGAGGGTAACCTGGACTGCAACAGTGAATACACTCGAACATCTACATTTATGTTAGGTACACAACTGTACTATGTTCGTGTTTCACTGTTGCAGTCATTACACTTGGGTTGAATCCCAAAGCTGAGGTTGGGCGGCTGGGCCTAAATAGAGTTTGGAGTGGCTATGAGGCCCTGCAGAACTGCAGTGGCAAAGCCTGCACTGGATTTAGAGTAGAGAGGTAAATGGTAGTGCTTTGTAAAAGTGTGCACTGAAGTCCATGTTGCAGCCTCCAAGATATCCTTGGTTGGTACTCCTCTGAGGAAGGCTGCTGAAGTGGCTGCTGCTCTGGTAGAATGTGGCCTAATGCCCTTGGGCACTGATTTGCCATGTTGTGAATAGCAGAAACGAATGCAGTGGCCTATCCATTTTTAAATGGTCTGTTTTGAAATGGCTGTTCCTTGGGAACCTGCAGTATATGCCACTAAGAGTTGCTCAGTCTTTCTGAAGGCTTTAGTCTTGTCCAAATAAAAGCGTAGCTGTCTGTGTATATCCAAAGTATGCAGAAGTCTCTCCCGCTTATTCTGTGGGTTTGGATAAAAGGTAGGCAAATGTATGGTTTGGTTAAGAGCCACGGTGAACACTACCTTAGGCATAAATGTCAGGTTTGTCCTTAGAGAAACCCTATCTTGATGGAAAATAATAAAAGGTTCCACAGCCATTAGTGCCTGTAACTCTGAGATGCTTCTTGTTGAAGTTATTGCTAGGAGAAGAGCGGTTTTCCATGACAAGTACTTTATCTCTGCTGTATTGGCAGGCTCAAAAGGAGGCAGTATGAGTTTTTCCAAGACAAAATTGAGGTCCCATGTAGGTAGTGGAGCTCTCCTTGGAGGTCTTGTGTTTTTGGCCCCTCTGAGAAATTATCTTAGCGGTGGATGAGAGAAAATAGGTGGTTCCGTATTGTAATGAGCTGAAATGGCAGAGGCATGGATCTTAATTGATGAGAAGGATAGGCCTTTGTCCAGCATCTCAGTTAGGTATTGCAAAATCTGAGGAATATTTGGGTTTTAGCGAGTCATTTCCCTGCACTTGGTTCCAAGCACAGAATCTCTTCAATTTGTCTACATAAGATTTTCTGGTGCTGGGCCTCCTGGCCTCCAAAATAACATCCATAACAGATTTAGTGAGAGGTGTGTTCTGAATGATTACATTATTCGCCATGCAGCCAGATTTAGGGTTCTGAGTTGGCTGTGCAGGATCCGATTGTTCTGTTGGGTCAGTAAATGAGGTATTAGAGCCAATGTCCAGGCTGGGCCTTGAGACAAACTCTTTAGGATTGGGTACCAGTGCTGGCGTGGTCAAGTCTGGGGCAATCAGTATCATTTTTGGCTTCTCTTGTCTGACCTTTAGGAGTACCTTGGAGAGGAGAGGCAGAGGAGGGAAGGCATATACTGTAAGGGTTTTCCAGCTGAATGAAAGGGTGTCCACTTTCCATGCTTACTTGTGATAAGTCTGAGTGCAGAATCTCTGTAGCGGACAGTTGTGAGGGGAAGCGAATAGATCTATGTCTGGGCATCCCCATTTCCCTGTTATGTTGAATATTTGTGGGACCAGTTTCCACTCATGAGGATCCATGAGGTTTCTGCTTAGTTCGTCTGCCAAAGTATTTGTCTTTCCTGGCAGGAACTGTGCTTGCAGATGCACTTGATAAGTCAATGCTGTGTTCCACAAAGTCATGGCTTGCCTGCAGAGAGGGTAGGAATGTGTGCCCCCTTGCTTATGTACCACATGACTGTAGTATTGTCTGTCTTTATCAGCAGTTGGCCTGGATGAAGTAGGTCCTTGAAGGCTGTCAAGGCATTTTGTACAGCTAGCATCTCTTTTTGATTGATATGAAGATGCATTCAGTTTGGGGGCCATGTGCCCTAAATACATTTTCCTGCCATGTGCGCCCCCCAGGAATAATCTGATGCATCTGTTGTTAGTGTTTCCTGGCAGTGGGTAAGGTGAATGGCTGTCCCTTGTTGTGGTGACAGGCCTGTGCCCACCATTGAAATTCCTGTTGCAGGCAGGGAATGAGAGTAATTACTGTTTCCAGGCTGTGGCAATGTTGAGTCCAAACACTTTTTAGATACCATTGTAATTTCCTCATATGCAGTCTTGCATATGGAATTAGAAGAAAGCAGGATGCCATGTAGCCCAGAGCCTGCAGAATTTTTCTTGCAGACAACTGGGTCTTTGTTGCCATGTCTTTGAAGTAAGAAGTCAGATGCCTTTGTTTGTCTGGCGTGAGATACGCCATCTGGGCAGTTGTATTTAAGCTTGCACCCAGGAATATTATCTCTTGAGAGGGTACTAGTTTTGATTTCTTTTCGTTTACTGTGTACCCTAGGCATATTAGTAATCTTTTTACAAATGCCAGATGCTGTAGCAGAGTATCTTTGTCCTTTGCTTGAATAAGGTGGTCGTCCAAGTAGGGGTATATTTGAATTCCTCTTTGTCTGCAAAATGCAATTACTGGTGCCAGGCATTTTGTGAAGACTCTGGGCGCAGTAGATAAGCCGCAGTGCAGAGAATTGGTAGTGCAGTGAGCCTGCTATGAATCTGAGGTATCTTCTGCAAGATTGTCTGATTGGGACATGCAGGTATGCCTCTGAGGTCCAAAGTTACAAGCCAAGCCTTCTTGTCCAGCATGGGCAGAAGCTGCTGTAGAGTCAACATTTTGAATTTTGGGACGTCCAGAAAAGTATTTAGAATAGACAGGTCCAGAATTGGTCTCCAGGCTTTGTCCTTTCTTGGTACTAAGAAAAGTCTTGAGTAAAATCCTTGTCCCTGCTCTTGGTGTGGCACTGGCTGAATAGCCCCCATGTCCATGAGAGATGAAACTTGTTTTTGTGCCTCTTGCCACTGACTGTGTGGCAGGTCTGGCATGCCTTTTGCCTTTGGAAGTGTGTGAAAGTGGAACCTGTAACCCTGAGAGACTATATTTAAGACCCGTTTGTCCTGGGTGATCTTGTGCCAGTTTTGTGAAAAAAGTGCTAGCTTTCCCCATGAGGGAGCTGCCAAAAAATAAGTGCTTGGCATTGGCAGAGGGAAGTCATTGGGACTGTTTTCTATAAGGCTGTGATTTGTCTTCTCCGCATTTGGAGGTAGACGCACCCCATTGTTTGGGCCTGTATGAGCCCTGGGGCTGTTACCTGCCTCTAGGGCATCTGAATCTGCCTCTTTGTGGTCTGACACTGGAAAGGACCAATTCTTAGAGGGCTAGTTCCTGCTAAATCTGGGTGGCTGTACCTGTAAGAAATCCTTTACTGTCTGCATAGATTTTGCCTTATCCTCCATTTTCTTTAACACCTCCTCTGCCTTAACACCAAACAAAGTATCATGCTGTAATGGAGCATCCAATAATTTTGCTTTAACATGATCAGGCAGATTCTGTTCCTTTAACCAATCATGCCTTCTAATAAAAGAACCTGTAACAGCGGCCCTGCACGAGGCCTCTGGCGAGTCACAGCCACATTGCAAAGTATGTTTTCCCACTTGTTCAGTTGCATGCAATAAATCCTGCAAATCTTTGTTCTCAGAACATTGAGTTTGTCAACATTTATTGTTTTAACAAAGACATTAAGTATTGCTGATATTTGAGCATATGAAACTGACAATTTAAAGCCCTTACAGCCAAGGTAGCAGAAGTGTAAACTTTCTTCCCCCATCTGTCCAAAGCCCTAGAATCTCTGTCTGAGGGGACAGGATTTTTGTCAGAAGCTGCATTGACCCCTTTGGAACCCTGTGAGATAGTTTCTGGGTCAGCAGCAGGGTTTTTGTAAAGAAATTTATGGGAGTCGGGGACCCTGTAGTATCTGTCCGGCTTAACAGGGGCAGGAGGTAGAGAGTCTGGAGACAGGCTGGACTTGGAAAAAACATCATCTACAATGTCTAGTACAGGGGGAATTGCAAGAGGTCTGTGCAAGTAAAAGAAAGTCTCCAAGTCTTTTCTTAGAGTCGGAATAATCCTGGCTCTCCCAATGGAAATGCTCCCTCATGGTATGCAGGGTTTCCCCAAAAGAATAGTCCTCAGGAGGAGAAGCTGAAGGAATAGAATCTTCAGCATCAGAACCCTCATAGGGAGGAACAGAATATCCCTCATCAGAAGAAGAATCTGAGGAAATAGAAACCTGATCAGAGGAATCATATTCAGTGTCTTGCCTAGGCCTCTTATCAGGAGGGGGATGGGAACCCCTGATCAAAGTAATTAGGTCTTCGGCCATTTTGAGCATCTGTTTCTTGGGCATAGAAGCCTGTCCTGGAGAATGCTGTACTGGTTTCCTTGTCTTTAAAAGTGTTTTTGACTTTGTCTTGGATGCTGAAGTAGGCTTTATATAAAGTTGTGTAGGTCTAAAGATACCCTCAGAAGCCGATGCCTGCTCAGTGGCTTCGGACCCATCTGAGGGATTCATTTCCGAAGGGCCAATACCTTGAGTATCCAGAGGCCTAGCTGTCTCCACGAGGGAGTCAGAGGTGGCCTGTGGCTCTGAGGTAGCGGGAGTCAGGGGCTACGAAAGCACCTCACTGAGCACCGGCGACTGGCCTAGAAGAGGCTTCGTCTGTTTTGGAACTCGGATGCTTGTCCTTGTTTTTATCCATGCGTTTTTTTATGAATTCAGGTCATTGGTTGTTCCGATGGCATTATGTATTTAAACCTTCTGCCAAAATAATGAAAAGCAAAATCGTACCGATGCTTAATAGTGCGTTGGTTAAATCTATCACAAAACCGACAACTAGCAACGTCGTGGTCAGGGCCTAGGCAAGGAATACTGCTTCCCACAAGAAATACAATTAACTTTTTCTGACATCGGTCTAGAGCAAGAAAAACATTTCCCCAACGGGGTACTTAGCTTTACTGAAGACTTCTGATCTGAAATTTGATTTCGAAAATCTCAGGAGTTGGCCGACTGGCACTTGCGAACTGCTTTTGCTTCAGGCACCACGTGGCAAGAAAGACTGGAGAAAATGGCGTCGGCTGCATCTTTTATACCCCTGGCGCAATGACGTCAGGGAAGAGGCGACAGCAACTGACGCTGGACCAGGACTTTGGAATTCAGGCCGACAGCGGGTAGCCTGCCAGCAGGATAACCCAAGTGTAATGACTGCAACAGTGAAACACGATGAACATCTTACAAATCTTTATCACTTTCTTCGCTCCCAGCTTCCAAACTTCCACAGGAATAACATCTATTCTTGGGGACTTTCCAGTAGCTTGGTGATACATCACCAATTTTATCTCATCTCCTCCTGTCCTGTTAGTAATTGAGTCATCTACCTCTAACCTTGGCATATTTAATTCTTCCATAAACATTTCCATTTGTATTTTTTCTTGATTTCTATATTTCTCTGCTTTATACAGACTTTCATAAATTTTCTGAAATATTTCTAATACCACTACAGGGTCTCTGTTTTTTTTTTTTTTTTGTTACAGGTTCCATAAGCTTGGCAACACCTCGTTTTGCTTTCTGTTGCCTGAGCCATTGTACTTAGTTTTTGTGCTCTGGAGTTATCAAAAATAAGTAGTTATGTACTCACCATAACATTCCATGTGAGTTGCTCCATCTCGCCTTCATTCTTTACTGATGGGTTCGGAGCCAATACATCGGCTCCGATATGGCCGTTTGCAAAGCTCAAGGTTTAACCAGTAGTTCGAGACCAAGCCCCTTATCCCATGATGCACTGCTGGAATTACCTCAGATCTTGTTTGCTGCGTGCACTATTATCCATGTAAGAGAATTACCCTCCCATAGAGAGGACGAAGACTCTAGTAACCAGGATGAGACCAGCCTCTAGGTCCACTATCAGCCAGGTGGGGGATGGAGGGAGGGACGTAAACTCAAATGCCATGGAACAACTAGTCACCATCCCCACAAGAGGAGAAAACATACTTGATCTCATCATCACGAACATGGGAGCACAATGTTCAACACCGGAAGTATACCCCTCACTGGTGAGATCAGATCACAAACTAATCTCGCTGGAGGTCCTCATCCCACCCCCACCTGAAATAAAAAAGACCACAGTAAAGAACTTCTCGAAAGCAGACTTCACACTTCTAAAGACTAGTGTGGTCTCCTTTAAGGCCCCGAGACAGCGGAAAACAGTACTCAAGCCGCTGAATCACTTACAAATGCCTTCTACCAGCACCTGCAGGACTGCATGGATAAGGCAATCCCAAGCAAAACAAAGACTCTTTGTACCAAAGGCAAGCGTCCAGTCTGGTGGACCCCAGCCATAAACAAACTCTACAACAAAAGGAGGAAGCTACTACAAGATAGAGCAAAATCCTTAAAAGGTAAGACACCCTTGATCACTATAAGTAAAAACTAAGAGCTCTCATAAAATCATCCAAAGCAAATTTTGAGAGAAAAATAGCTAAAGACTCAAAAGACAATCATAAGGCCTTCTTTAGCTATGTTAGAAACCTGGGAGGAAACTCCCAGATATGCTCAGAACTAGTTCAAAATAATGTGAAGATTACTGATCCTACAGACATTGTCAACATACTGGCTGACAGGTTCAGTGCAAACTCCCAAAGGAGAGATATCTATACCAAGCGATTGCAGCCCCCCAAACATCTCCAACGCCCAAGTGAGAACTGCTCTCTCCAAAGCAAAAAACACAGCATCCATGGGACCTGATGGTGTCCCCGGCTGTGTGCTCCACGAACTCAACGAGGAATTAAACCCACAGCTAGGACAGCTGTTTAATCATAGTCTTACCTCTGGATATGTACCCAGGGAGTGGTGCACTGCAACTGTGGTCCCACTTCACAAAGGCGGTGCCTCCACCGACCCTGGAAATTACCGGCCCATTAGCTTGACAAGCCTTATCTGCAAAGCCATGGAGAGGATCATAATGGACCTCATAAATAAAGACATAGGGAATTTGCAGACTTTGGATCCATCCCAGTTTGGCTTTGTCAAAGGCAGATCATGCCTTCTAAACTTGGTTGACTTTTTCGAAACAGTCACCAAAGCCATTGATGAGGGAAAGGCAGTCCATACAGCCTACCTCGATCTGGCGAAGGCCTTCGATACAATACCCCACTCGGGTATCATTGAAAAACTCATCAGCTTAAATGTTAACCCATACATCACAAGATGGGTTGCAAACTGGCTGAGTGACAGGACCCACAGGGTCAGAGTTGCTGGCGCCATGTCAGACTCAAAGCCTGTCACAAGTGGTGTACCACAGGGCTCAGTCCTGGGCCCACTCTTGTTTGGCATCTACTTTTCCGAAGTACAAGCAAACACAGGAGGGTTATGGCTGACAAAGTTTGCAGATGACTGCAAACTGGGCGCCATAGTAGAAAACACATCTGACACAGATATCCTTCAGAAGGGTCTCACAGAAACGGATAACTGGTGCCAGAGCCATGGCCTAAAGTTAAATGCCAAAAAATGCATAGTCATACCCTTCGGGAAAAACAAGGTTACCCCTAGCTACCAAATAGGTGGCAATCCACTGAGCACAGAAGAAGTTATCAGGGACCTGGGGACCCAGGTTGATAGTAGTCTGTCATTCGACACCCATGTAGCTAAAGTAGTTAGGAAGACCTTCTACATTGCCCACCTTATCATGAAGGGATTCTCATTTAGATCAAGGGAGGTCATAGTCTCCCTTTACTCATCACTCATCAGACCAATGATGGAGTACAATGCCCCATTCAGAATGTATCTGACCCGACACTTGCAGCAGCTGGAGAGGCCACAAAAGTTCCTCACCAAAAGGACAAAGGGTCTCAAACATCTGTCCTATGCTGCCCGACTGAAAGAACTCCAGCTCTATTCAGTCGCCTACCGCTTGCTCAGAGGTGACCTTTGCCTAACATACAAGGCCATGTCAAACCCAGATTTGATGAATATGCTTCACCTCAAAAAATCTAGATCCATCAGAGCCACAAGGGCGGGAGACTTAAACCTCGACACGGCTATTAATAGGACGTGCTGGAGGGATAGATTCATCACCCAAAGACTCCCTATGCTGTGGAACAAAATTCCGGTATATGTGAGGCAGAGCACCTCGCTGGCCTTGTTCAAGAGAAATCTTGACCAATGGATGGGAGATCGCAGATATAACCCAGGGATTACCTCAGTGTCACTGCTCGACAGAGGCACAGCAAAATAATGGGTATAGTTCCCCATACTAAAGGGATGGCGTAAGCCACAAAACTATGGGCTAGGCTTGTAAATGCCCTCGGGCAGATAGCCTAGTATGAACCTATGAACCTATAATGAAGGCAAGATGGAACAACTCACATGGAACATTATGGTGAGTACATAACTTCTTAATGTGAAGTTGTTCAATCTCGCTGTTCATTCTTTACTGATGGGTAGCATCCCTTGCACCCTCAATCTCGGGTGGATCACGGGAGTACATTCATCAAGACCATAGACCCAACGGAAGCCCTGTCCCTGGAGGCCTTATCAACTTTGTAATGAATGATAAAGGTATGAGGTTTAGACCAAGTGGCAGCAGCACAAATGTTATCAAGTGGCAATTTGGCTTGGAATGCAGAAGATGTAGAAACTACCTGGTAGAATGGAGCTTTAATCTTGTGTAGTAAGGGCATATTAGCAGTTGAACAAACAAAGGTGATATAATCAGATAACCATTTAGAAAATGTTGTTTTAGCCAATGGTCTACCTTTTCTGGCTTCAAAGAAGGATACAAAGAGCTGGTCTGATTTTCGAACATCTTTTGTTCTATCCAAATAATATCAGAGCTGTCTATGAACGTCAAGTTTGTGCAGCATATACTCAAGTTTATTGGAATGGTTAGGGAAAAAGACTGGCAACTCAATGACTTGGTTGATCTTAGATTCCGAACTCTAGCAGCATGAAAAACAAAATAAGGAGGGCTGATAGATAAGGCTTGAAGTTCTGACACACTGTGGGCAGAAGTGATAGCCACCAGAAGTATGGTTTTCCATGATAAAAATTTGAGATCACAAGATGATACTGGTTCAAATGGGGGAAGAATTATATGAAATAGCATAAAGTTTAGATTCCAAGGAAAATAAGGAGTTTTCACTGGAGGCCTCATGTGGAAGGTCCCTTTGAGAAAGGCCTTGGACAACTTGTGGGACAATGTTTAGCCCGTCAACTCCAAGATGAAAGTTAGATATAGCAGCCAACTGGACCCAAACTGTAGCAGCTGCAGATCCTTTATTAAAGATCATAGTCAATTCTAATATGGACGTCAAGGGGGCTTGATAAGGGTCAATGTTTTGCTTAGAGGCCCATATGGAAAATCTCTACCACTTAACAAGATATAATTTTCTGGTGGACGGCTTATGGGAAGACAAGAGGATCTGCCTTGTCTCATTAGAAATGTTATGAAGCCTGGCTATGAGGGGAACTGGGGCAGCCAAGCTGTAAGCCTCAATGACTGCAAGGAAGGATGGAGGTCCCCTAATGGATGTGTCAGAAGGTCCGGAACTGGGTCCAGAATCCATGGATCCTCCCAGAGATGGTGATGAAGAAATGGGAACCAAATCTGTCGAGGCCAATGAGGGCTATAAGAATGATAGTCCTTCCAAGTGACTTTGCTTTCTGTAGAAGTCTGGGTATTAGCAGGATTGGAGGAAATGCATAAAGGAGACCCAGGAGTCAATCGTTTATGAGTGCGTCTCTCGGGGTCCTCCCAGAGGGGGAATCAGGGCAAAGTAGCTTCTGCATTTCGTGTTGATGTGACTGGCAAAAAGATCGAAGCAAGGCTGGCCCCATTTACAGAAAATCCTGTCTGCAATCTCTTGTTTGAGGGATGACTCGTGCGGCAATAAGATTGCCCTGCTCAGTTTGTCTGCAATCACGTGGGATCTCCCCAGGATGTGTGTTGCCAACGGAAAACGCTGGGAGGAGACAGCCCACTGCCAAACTCTGTGGGCTTCTCGGCAAAAGGGGAAAGACTTGGTCCCGCCTTGCTTGTTCATGTACCAGACTTGTTCAAGTACCAGACCACTGACAAATTGTCTGTCTGAATTGCAATTGTCCCTAGAGGAAGAGTCCTGGAAGTACTGCAACAACAGAAGTACTGCTCTCATCTCCAGGACATTGATATGCAGATGTGACTCAATCCATCCATGTGCCTTGGGCAGTCTTTCCCTGAAAATGCCCCCCCCCCAACCTATCAGGGAAGCGTCCGTGGTCACAGTGGCTACTGGAGGGGGTAGTACAAATGAGTGTCCTATGGTTACATGGAGACGTCAACCACCACCACTAGAGAGATCTCTTGCAAGAGTTCGTAATTAAAATCATGTGATTCATTGGGAGTTCCTGATAAGACCTTTGAGTTAGCAGCCACTGAAGAATCCGCATGTGCATCCTTGCTAATGGCATGGCCAAGATCACTGCCACCATCAAACCCAATACTTTTAAAACTTCTGCTGGTGGTGCTCTGTCCTTCAACACCAATGAGTCGACATGCTGATGAAGAAGACCCTCTCGATTGGCAGTCAGAGTGGTGGCTGAAATGTCCAACTCTGCCCCTATAAAGATGATATGCTGCGATGGCGACAAAGCAGACTTTTCTGAGTTGACTGTAATGCCTAAGTGATTGCAGTGTGTCAGAGTGTATTCCCTTACCTGAATCAGTTGATGCCGGATGGTGGAGGTAAGAAGCCAATCATCTAGGTACGTAAACACCTGGAATCCTAGACACCTCAGGTGAGCTGTGACCACTGCCATGCATTTGGTGAATACTCTGGGGGCTGTAGTAAGACCAAAGGGCAGGGCTCGAAATTGATAATGATTGGCTCCCAGCTGGAAACGCAGATGATCTCTGGATGGCATGGCCATTTTGATGTGGTAGTACGCATCCTTGAGATCTATTGAGCACATCCAATTGTCTCTCCCTAAAAGGGGAAGTATGGACTGTAGCGTGGCCATCCGGAACTTCTATTTCTTCACAAATTGGTCGAGTCTGCTGAGGTCCAAAACAGGTCTCCAGTCTCCTGTTTTCTTTGGAACGAAAAAGAATCTTGAGTAAGTTCCGAATCCTGTTTGGTCTGCTGGGACTGGCTGGATGACTTTTTCCTAGCAACTTGTGGACCTCTATAGTTGCTTGTTCCTTGTAACTGGGTGGAACGTCTGGGATTCTCCCTGCAGGTGTGGGTGGAGTGGAGAATGGTATGAAATACCCTCTGGAAATAATACTTTGTACCCAGCTGTCATTTGTTATATTTTGCCAGGCGTCTGGGTACAAAGATAAGTGACCCCCGACTGCCTACAGAGCAGGACAGTCAGGTCTCCTTTCAAGAGCGCTGATAGGGTTTGACCAGAGAAGTGATCTCTGTTAACCTGGTGTTGCGGCCCCCCCCTCTGCCATGAGGGCAGCATCTTCCATTAATACCCCCTCTTCCTTTGCCCCTAGAGGGGGGTTCACCACTTGTGTCCTGAAAGGCTCCTTGGGCTTTTCGGAACCACATTTTCCCTCCCCTTTGGGGTAAGGAAGAGTAGAGCTGGGAAAACAGACACTGAAGGCATAGAGTCTTTCCCTCCTGTTCACACCTGGTCAGAGCTTCTTTCACTTCAGGCCAAGAGAGAGATGAGCCATCAAAAGGGGTGTTCACAAATGAAAACAAAGGGCTCCACGAAGGAACACAAGCGCATCCAGGAATGTCTTCTGAGAGCAATTCCTGTACCCGCTGCCCTACTCGCCCCATTAGCTGCATATATGAGATGCATGGATGAGTTCACAATGGAATTTAGGGTAGCAAGCTGGGCAGCAACTTTATCGGAAGCCCCTGCAGCTACAGTACCCTGAAGAGTATCTCCCAACTCCTTAAGGAGATCTCTTTGCAGTCTGGTGAAATGGGTCAAATAGTTCAGGGATCGGAGTGTAAAAGTCTCTGAACTAAACATGCATTTCCCATATCAATCCATGAACCTGGACTCTCTGTTAGGAGGACGGATCGACGAGGAAGTCTCAGACATTTCCTTCTTGGTGGCCACCGCCACCACCATGGCATCAACAGGGACTCCTTTGGACAGAAAAAATTTATCCACTGGGGCAGAAATGAACTTGTTAGGCCTGTGAGGGACACGTTCCATGGACTCCAGTGACTCCCACGGCCTCCGAGAGACCAGCTGCATGAGCTCATCGAAGGGCGGAGATGCACAAGAAGTGGAAGGTTGAGACCCGAAAGCCTTCAGGAGAACTGACTCATCCTCAGTAGGGCTTTTGGACTGCCAATCACCCCTCTGCCCAAGGATCTCGAGTATCTCCGCAAAGGAGACATCCTCAGAGGGGGATCATTCTGACTCATCCAAGTCAGTGTCAGATGTCAAAGACTCCTGTGGGGAGTCCAAGTGTCTACTCTTGCACAATCTCTTCCTGGGGACCTCCTCAGTGGACCTCTGGGGAGGTCTCGGAAGAGCAAGGGGTGCCCTGTGGGGCTACCTTAAGCTCAGGGTCTCTATGCTTGGCTTGGACAATGGAGGCAGAAGTGGACACAGGCACTTTAGGGGAAGAAGAGAGACCAGACCTGGTGTTGAAGATGTCTTTGGGGGCAAGGCTCGCCTCATAGCTTCAAAGGCATCACGGGTCCGATGAGGAGTTGATGGACCCGAAGGTACCCCCAGCCCCTCCCACACTGAGGCCGTGGGCTCCGAGCCAGAGGTAGGAGCTGAGCTCATCCGAGCAAAGACCCTGAGAAGAAGAGTCGGCACCAAGTCGGTACGATTATCCTCCTCGGACCAGACAGGAGAGGGTCAGCTCCTAGCGTCCCCAGTCAGCGCAGAGGATGTCAGAGTAGATGGAACCAATGACACCGGAGCAGGTCGGCCCCCCTCCGGCTCCGAAGGTCTGGTATGGCTCGGAGGAAGACCAGTCAAATCCGGGATGATGGTCTTCAGTTCCGACACTAGGGTCAGAGCCAACAAAAATTTAGCAAGGCCTGGTGCCCATAAGAGCTTCTGCACCAATTGGTCCATATCCAAATCCGAAAGGCTGACAGAAGACCTAGAGGAGTGCATCGACGGTGCCAATTGAAGGAGTGGAGATACAGGTCTCTCAGATACCGGCTCCAGAACTGTAGGCCCTGAATCCTCCATTTTTTTTTTTTACTTTTACAACTCTCTAGAAACCCTGGAGTCTCCTAAAGATTTTGAAGACTTGGTGGACTTGCTGGCCCCATCCTGGTCACTCAAAACTTCAGCAAGCCTCGATCAACAAGCTTCCTTTTCCTCTCCAATAAAACCCTAGAGGAAAAGGAGTGGCAAATGCTTCAGGACTCCTGTAAATGCAGAGCACCTAAACAACATATGCACTGCATGTGCCCATCAGTTGCAGACATCTCTTGCCCACAGTCTGGACATTTCCTGAATCCAGACTTTGGGTGTTTGTCCTTATCCTCAGACATATCCACAGGAAAAAATGCTTTAGGCTTAACACCAGAAACAAACTCACACAAGCCTAAATACAGCCTAAAGCTGGTCAGTAATTACAAACAAAAAACCACACAGAGGCTCAAGATAAAAAGGCTAAACAACAGTGATAAACTAGAACAACAATCAAAAACACACTAACAAAGGCCCAAGAGAAAAAGGGGCCAACTCTGGCTAAACATGTCTAACTATATCTCAATATCTATATTATTAAGAAACAACCAGGCCGAACACGAGGCCACTACAACTAAACTAACTATTCAAACACACAAAGGGTAAAAGATCTTATAGAAGATTACAGAACTATCTTGAAGACTAATCTAATGAATAATATAAAAAATTTAGATAAACTTGCGAACTTGTTTTTTTGTAGAAAATTGGCTCGAGCAAACTGGAACCACTGAGATCTGTACCGCGACAAACTAGATCTGAGGTAATTCCAGCAGTGCATCATGGGATAAGGGGCTTGTGGTCTTGAGCTACTGGTAAACCTTGGAGCTTTGCAAAAGGCCATATCGGAGCCACTGGATCAGCGCCGAACCCATCAGTAAAGAATGAACGGCGAGATTGAACAACTTCACATCATTTAACAGAAATCTTTCTAAACTTATATATATTATTGAGGCAGTTCTTTATTTTCTCTTTAGCAATCTGCAATTGCACCTGTTCTTGTTCTGAGACTCCCCCTATTCTGCAATACTTTAACCTTTGTCAGTCCCTCTACATAATTCTTGTTACTTCCTTTCTTGCTTTTTCTTTTATTTCTGCCCTATTTTTAAACTCCACTGGAATTTTATCCAACTCCCTAACTACATTTTCAGAAAAAATTGTTACCTTCTCTAATAAATACTGAGTAACTTCCACTACCCACTCCTTCAATTATTCTCCTTTTAACAGTTAGGTGAGTAGGGTCAGTGTCTCATTTTTGTTTCCATTATCATTGGCACGTGATAAGAAATAGTTTTATTTTAATTTAATAAACTGCACATGTTCCTGTGAAATATAGTTTGTGTAGCCTAGCCCACTTTTTTGTACCTTAGGGAATAAAATGTAAATTCTCTCCGAACTCCTACTGAATTCACATCTTCCATACAAAATACTGTCATAAATTTCTTCAAAAATCTACCCTCTTTTGTTATATTTTCCCATCTAGGTCCACAGATGTATCCTCTTTGTTGCAAATCAAGTTCTAGTCCATATGTATATGTAATATTCCCGGCTGAAAGGTAATTATTTCTCCTAGTATTTTCTTCAGCTCTACAGCAGTTCAAGGTGGAATATAAATACATATAAGAGCAACCCCTCCCCTTACCAGTAGCCCTTTATCACTACAAAATCTCCTATCTTTTTTCCCTCTTCTATCACTATTGGAGTGCCTTTCACAATTAATACAAGCACTGCCCCTTTTGCTTTGTCCCAGACAGTCCACTGAATAACCATCTTGAAATCCTTCATCAAATTCAAATGCTCAGTTCTTTCCAAATATGTCTCCTGTAGCATACTTATTTGTACTCTGCATTTTTTAATATAGCTCACTACTTTCTTTCTGTACATCTGTGAGACCATTCACACTTAAAGATATGGAAAATGTCGTTCATAGGCTCATAGGATAATAGGCTATTTGCCCGGGGGCCTTTATAAGCCTAGCCAAGAATTTCAACCATGTTCCCACAAAGTCAGCACCTGTTTCCCCTGTGCAGCAGACACACATGTGGGATACCAGGGGTGTATTTTCCGTTTTCCATCCAGTCATCCAGGTTCCTCTTAAAGAGGCCTAGTGAGGTACTCTGCTTGACATGGAGAGGGAGTCGATTCTACAGATGGAGGAGTCTTTGGGACACAAATTGATCCCACCAACAAGTTCTATTAAATGTCACAGACCAGGCTGAGGCCTTGCATGCGGGTTGAGCAAGTGGAGTTTGATTTATGGATATGCAGCAACTCCATCAAGGCTGGGTCTGAGACAGCTTTATTTGTCAATTACAGGTCACCTCTGAGCAGTCTGCATGAGACTGAGTACAGGGACAGGGCTTTTAGCCTACCTGTATAGGACAGGTGTTTGAGACTCTGGATTTTTCCTGGTCAGGAACCTCTGTATTCTCTCCTGCTGCTGCATGTGCTTGGCAAGGTACATGCCAAAGGGGGCACCGTACTTGATAATGGGTCTGATAAGGGAAGAGTACAATGATGTTATGACCTCCTTGTTCCTGGATGAAATACCCTTACTTATGAGGTGGGCCATATAGAAAGCCTTCCATACAATGGAGGCAAGATGGTGGTCAAAAGTCAGGTTGCTAAAAACCTGGGTGCCCAAGTCTCTCATGACTGATTGTGTGCTTTGCATGTTATTAATGAGATAATTAGTGGAGACACCATTTTCCATAAAGGGGATAATGATGCATTTCTTGGCATTCAGTTTGAGGTCATGCTTCTGGCACCAGTCCACTGAATAACCATCTTGAAATCCTTCATCAAATTCAATAGTCTGGGTAAGGCCCTCTTGGAGGATGTTCACATCATTAGGGGAATTTAAGACAGCACCCAGATTACAGTCATCTTCAAACTTGGTCAGTCACAGACCACTGGTTTTGGCTTGCACCTCAGAAAAGTATATCCCAAACAGTAGAGGCCCCAAGACTGATCCTTGGGGTATGCTGCTTGTTATGAGTCTACTACTAGAGGTGGCTGCCCCTATTTTGACTGAATGGGTCCTATCAGTGAGCCAGTTAGCTATCCATCTGGTAACATATGAATTGATGCCTAGCTGGGAGAGTTTATCTATAATGCCTGAGTGGGGAATAGCATCAAAGGTTTTGGCTAGGTCAAGGTAGGCAGTGTGCACAGTCTTTCCCTCATCCATGGCTTTGGTGACTGCTTCAAAGAAGTTGACCAAGTTTAACAGACATGCTCTTCCTTTGACAAAACCAAACTGTGTGGGTCAAGTGTTTGGAGGTTCCCAATGTCCTTGTTTATAAGATCCATGATGATGTGTTCCATACCCTTGAAGATCAGGCTAGTTAGGCTGATGGGCCTATAATTGCCTGGGTCGGTGGACAGTGGCTGTCCTTCATTCAGCTGGGATGAAGCCTGTGCTCAGGCTTTAGTTGAATAGGGTGCATAATGGTGCTGAGACCTCTTGCCCGAGTTCATGTCGGATGCAGCCAGGGATGTTGTCGGGTCCCATGGAAGCTGTGTTTTTTGCCTTTGAGAGGGCATTTAAGATTGGCTCCATGGCGATGAGGGGAGGGGGGCAGGTGCTTGGAGATGTCCTGGTTTACTGATGTGGGGACAGGGTGGTTTTCACTGAACCCATCTGCCAACAGGTTGGCTATATCTACAGTGTTTGTGCATGTGGTGTTCTTGACCACCAGTTCAAAGCATATTTGGGTGTTACTTTTGAGATTGTAGACGTATGTGAAGAAGGCCTTGTGATTGTCCTTAATGGATGTGGCCAATATGGACCTGAAGTTAGCCTTAGAGGATTTCACCAGTGACCTTATCTGCTTGTTCTGACAAAAGACAGATTGCTGACAACTTGGTACCCGCTCCTTCTTGGTCCTGGACAGCAATTATTTTCCTTTTAATATAGATTTTTGTACTGCTGCTGTCCACCAGACAGGTTTACTCTTCCTTGAGGAAGATGATTTGGTTCTGTTAGGTACTGCTGGGTCCATGCAGCTATGTAGGTGCTCACATACTTTTTTGGTGTAGGCCTGGACATTAGTGCTAGTCCCAATTAAAGGGATGGTGACTGTGAAGCTACATATATCTGCTCTCAGAAGGCTGCAGTCAGCTTTGGAAAATTTTTTTTTACCCTGGGGGGGGGGGGGGGGGGGCAGGGGACTTTGAAAGTGATCGCTTTATGGTCGGATCTTACCAAGGAGGATGACACTGTAGGGGTGCTACTGTGGCTACTTGTGTTGGTCATTGTAAGTTGTTACTGCCACCTGTAATCCTGTAATGTAAAACAGTTTTTTTTTTTTTTTTTAAATATATAGTTTCAGTTTTTCTGTTACACAGGTACACTAATTCTTGGCAGGATGATATTTTATACTGTTTTCTTGACATATTCAATTCTGTCATGTCTTGCAGACCTTGTTTTAATGAATATCCTCAAAAAAAATAACAATGCACCTCTAGAACACTTCCAAAACCTATGAACTTAATACTAATACACAAAACTATGTTGTTGTGTCTTTCGGCTTTTCCCAGTTAGGGGTCACCACAGCGGAACTCTGATCTGCTAATGACTGGCAGTAGATTTTTACAAGCCGAGTTACCACCCCTGACGCACAACCTTCAACAAGGTACACCCATTCACGCATGTCTCCACACAGAAGACGCTCTAGCTGAGAATCGAACAGGACAACGTCTTACTGTGAGGCGACAATGCTACCGCAGCACCATCCCTGCAGTGTACATATTCAAAAAATGAAGTTTAACTCTCTCAACAGGAACAACTGTCAGTACCAGTGCAAGCCTTTTTGGGGGCCCCCAGCAAATGTCAATTTAGGGGACCCTTAAGCACTTCCAAACCAAGTATCACCTTTCCACTGCTACCTCTCCTAAACATTTAAGTTCATGTTGGAAACTTTCAGTAGTAGTGCACACAGGCTCAGCTGTAGCTACAATCCTCTTACATTATAACAGACCTATGTACCACTGTGTTGCCCCTCTCCCAAAGGGACACTGACAGTTACAGACATTTAGTTACGACAGTTAATAATTACAACAATGTGTACAGGGCTGGACTTAGGTGAAATGGTACCCTAAACACTGCCCACTGTTTCAGCCGTCCCCCATCCTGCAGTGATCTCCATACCATGCACAAAGTTTCACTTCCTTTTCTCACATTTTGCCTTACTCTTCAGCTTTTTCAAGAAGCCATAACTTTCTATATGCTCTGATGAGAATTTGATTTTTCTTTTCACACAACCTTTTTATCTAATGATGGCTTGAACAGAAATTATGATTAAGGGAAGAAATTCATTTTGTTGTTCAGCTTTTGTTTTTCTTGCAATCTTTTAACACACCTTTCCTGATCAAGACAGTACAGTAATAACCATTGAAGAAATAACTCAATAAAGCCAGTGCCCCTAGAAGCTATAAGGGTTATAGATGCTCTGGGAAGTGTTTTAGAGCACTTCCCAACCTTTTAATCAAACGGACTACAAAAAAAAAATCATGAATAAGAAAATAATTTCAGTCTTTTTTTTTCTTTAAAGGAATACATAAGTTGTGCCCAAGGCTTAATGCTCAAAGCTGACAAAATAGTAGTGCACAATCATACCTCTCAACTGTCCAGATTTTCACAGACCAGGCTTTTCCCTCATATTTTTGGTCTGTTCCTCAAAGTTTTGTTTTTCTGGATGATTTTTAGCAAATTGGTGAGGAATAAGGATCGAAGTCAGAAAATATTGTCAGACATTTGAGTTTCAGACTTCATACCTTTCAGAAAATTTATGGTAATGCAAAGCCTGTTATTCTTAACAACTTTCTATATTTCTATCAGCAACATAAAAACAAATGTCCCTATTTTTGGACCCCCTTCCCCCATTATTTATTTCTTTGCTCACATTTCTTTCTCTAAGAGTTTGAGAGTTATGCACACAAATAAACTAACAAGATAAATAATGTGAGGATGCACAGATCCTGTGTGGAAATATTGCATGCCTCTGTAACCTCCAAAAAAGATGGTCAGGTGGTCACTGCCTATGCATCCATCTGGTGTTAAACTGGAATGAAAGCAGAGGTTCAAACTGCCAGTCAAATATTTGAAGTGACAACTGACATAGCATGCCTCCTCACCCCTAACCCCCAAAGACAACCATATGTATATATGTGCCTGATGTGTGACTGTGAGAAAAGTGATGATTGCAGTAATGTATTCTGCTTTGTTGCTTCTAGACAGGACTGCCCCTACACAAGCTATAGTACCCCTCTTTGTACACCTCTGTGGTCTGTGAGAAAAGTCAAAGAAACAATTTCCACATTGTCCCCAGCCCAACCATAAGTTATAATCATTGCCTGTGCACACCTCCAAGGCTGGCCTGTGATGAAAATTAAAGTAGTAATAATCCACACAATCCCTAGCCCACAGCCCCCCCCCCCCAAGTATATAACTTACAGCAGCTTTCTGTACACACACACATCTTAGCAGGGCTGGTTTCAGAATGGGTACGGCTGAGATAGGCCATTAGTGGCTTTATCCTAACTGGGCCATATTACAGCCTTGTTCAGGGTGAAGAGTTTAATCAGAAAATTAATAAAGTTTTTCTCCACATTTTTCCACCAAAAATAGCTTTTGTCAGGCCCCCATACAGTCAGGGATGATTAAGTGGGAACCCTGTATCCATTTATACAATCTGAGAGGTGGGGTTCTGTGATGACCCACCACTGCACCAGTCATCAAGGAGCCTCAATCCTCACCACTGGCACCAATGTGGGACGTACGTTGAGAGGATGACAAGGTACACACAGTATTTCCAGATGCAGCTCAATGCATCAAGCACAATTTCCCTTAAGAGCATACAAAGATCACAGTCAGTCCGGGGCTGGTTTCTCCCTCTTTCTCCAGAACCCCAACAAGACTCCCCACTGGCACAGCTATAGAGTTGTGATCTCAGTTGAGTGGCCAAGCCAAGACCTCCAGCACCCTCTCTGTCCAACCAGTGCTTCGTGTCCCTGCCCAAGTAGCAAATACACACAGACTGAGGTTTGATTTATATACACACGGGAAAGGCTGGCACAGGTTTATTAGCTATGCCTCCTTTTGCCCAGGCTATAAGGTAGTTATCACTGCCACCAGCCAACTCCTTATCAGCTACTTTAAGGCCCTTAACAAAGGGTGTCCAATCTTAATGTGTAATGTTATTATTAATGCAAATGGCAGTTTGACCAACAGCAAAGCTACTAGGAGTAGCCTAAATAGTGCCACCAAATAAATATGCAAGTACTCTCAAAACTTAAATATGTCTCACACAGATCAGCTACAATGAAAGGTTTAAATATATTTAATAATAAAAGAACAAGAAAATACTCAGTTCATATTCACAGTGACATCACAGCTCAAAATCACAGGAAATATTTAAAACAGCATTGCAGGACAGTCTCAAATAAATATAAATATCTAAACTAAGCTCCACTACATTCCTGACAATCTAAGAGAATTACTATACGCTAGTTAACTTTTTTAAGAGCAAGCCAGATGTGGTGAATGGATCTTCTAGATGTTGTCAGGTCCAACACAGAATACAGAACGGTGTCTCTCGCTAAGAGACTTCTGAAATTAATATCTCAATATCACTGCTGGGATAGACTAGAGAATGACAATTTCTTGTCATCTGACTCTATCCCAGGTGAAAACCCAGCTGCTGGAATTTGGCAGTATTTAGCATCTACCTGTGAAAATACACAGACTTCAGATCTTTGGCAGCTGCTGGAAGTCATAAAACTGCATTCTTTCACATTTCAAAACTAGTAATTACTTCACTGTAAAGACAATACAGAAAACTCCCTAGTACAGACATTCTATATCTATCTTCCACAAAGTAATTTAATTTCAACTATTTTTTCTGAAGTTAACATCCCGTATTCCAGTCTGCACTGTTAACATACATATTTAAACAATTACACTAATGTATGCACATTTCTGTTCTCTTCTACCAGGGCTACAGCTTTAAGCTCAGTACTTTACAAAATACTTTTTTTTAACACACAAGTGTACAGACCAGTTTGATATACACATGACATACAGTTCTAATACATTTACAACACAAGCATATTATACATCTCATGGTGATATTCACAAATGACGTGCAATTATTTACAAAATTCCAGATAGCTGTACTGGCGGTATCTCCTTTTGTGACGGGGGCCACCAGACTCCTAGAAGATACAAGTGTCTGAATGTTCTGTTGATAAATTTTACACTTCACTTTTGAAATGTAATGACTAACTGCTTTTTTTACTGAAACCCAGAGAAATTGTGTATGTTTCCTGGTATTATTTGGTGTGTACACAGATATAATCTATGCTATTTTTTGCACACAAACACATAAGCCATAGCAATACTAGTATGTATTTATTTCAGCAAATAGCAAGACATTGTGCTAAACTGGTACTGCCACATCAGATCAGTGACTGCTGTTTAACAGTCGTCAAACAGCAGCATAGGTAAGTCACTTTTATTTACCTCCCTGAGGAGTAATGAATATCTGTTACTGTCCCTGATTTCACGGACCTTCCCTGATTTTTGCCTCATAACAAAAAGGTTTGTTTTGCTGGTAAATGATTCAGGATTACAGACAGTCAATACATCGAGTTTTATACTTCTTATTGTCCAAAAAATGCATGTTGATGCAAAAGGTGTTATACTATTAACTTTTTAAGTGAATTTGAGTAATATTTAAAGTGTTCCTGATTTTTGTGGTTTTATTCAATTATTATTTTTGGCATTGTGCAGAATTCTTAAGCAAAGAAGTTGAAAGTCATAGTATCTTGTCTTCTGCCAGTATTTACAGAACTACTCCCTTGAAAGAGAAAACCATCCATGAAGACTGGGAGAATCAGCTCTTCCTAAAATCCAAAGTAAAACATTGAGATCAGTCACTCTGGGCTGCTGATTTCTCTAGTATTTACCTTGCTCATGTTCATTCTCAGCTTTATCCTAATTTCATTATCAGCTTTATCCTAAAAGGATCATATCTCAGCCGTGTTCAAGTTAGAGAGCATAACTTGGAAATTAATACTTTTTTCTCCTCACTCTTCTCCAACCAGCAGCAGCTTTTGTGGGGCCCCACATAGTCAAGGATGATTAAGGGGGATCCTGTAGTCACAGGTATTGCAGGTATCAAAAGATGGCTATATTGCTAATTTTAGTGGATAGAATGCCCACCAACGGGGTTTAAATAGGCCAGGTAACACTATGTAAGTGGCAAAAAATTTAATGGAATTGGGAAACCTATTACTTGAAAAAACACTGTTGACAGACAGTGATAACTCTCCTTTACAACTGAAAGATATTACCCATATTGTTTATTAAGTATAAAAGACTGCTGCACTAGCTTTTCTTGGCTTGACAGACATGTCATAAAATATCAAGATAAGATCATTTGCTGTGGTTGGGGGCCCCCAGTGACCACAGGGTTTGCTAATATCTAAAGCAGACTATGCAACTGTTCCAGACTGACAGCCATACTTCACAGGCTTGAATAACCCTACAACAAAGGTTATCCATGCTAGAAAGCATGATACAGCCTGTACTACTACTACAATTAAGTGTTGCTTTTTGTCTTTTTTCCTCTCCCAAATAAAGAAAACAACTTGAATGCTTTCAAAAAACATTATCTCGTAGCCATTGAAAGAAGCATTCTGTTTTATTGCCCCTTATCAGACTATCTCCATTGAAATATAAAAACTAGATACACTAATGTGTAGTGGAACACAACTGTGTATGCACTAGAGGAAAACTCTATTCAGTGTTTGTTACATTTAGTGGTCTTTTATGATTTACTTCCCCTTGAAACATGTTAGTTACATCAAGTCAAGGACCTTCATGCAGTTATTCTCCTATGCAAAGTCATATTAATTTTACTTATAGCATGCTCTTTTGTCCAGGCTTTCTTCTCTTTTTACATTGTACTGTCTGTGTTTCTTAAAACCGAACACAAAGGAAAATTCAATATCCCTATTACATACAAAATCAACTGAAAAAGCTTTACTTTATAGCATGCAATTAATGCATGTATCATAAAAATACTGTTAAGAACATTTTGTTTTACTTTAGCTAACTCCTTAGCCTGTTCTGCATCCAATATATTTTCTATTATCCAGAAAAAAAAAATTTAGACAGTTAAATATAGGAAACAAAGTACCTGCTTCACTTCTGCCTGTACAGTGAAAAACTGCTTTCCACATGCACTGTGGTGTCCCCATTCTTTAACACTTTTTTCTTCCACAGCTTTGTCATGAGAAGCTCCTTCTACTATATGTGTATGACTGCATTTTTACTAATATTGGTCTGCAGAGGTGTTCCCAAGCTAAGGCAGAAATTGCTCGTTTGTGATCACTGCTCTACCCAAGTTAACAAATTCAAATACATGAAAATGTCAGCTACATTCTCATGGTGAGATTTGGAGCATATACACAATGTACCTTTACAACTAACAGATCCTGCTATGGAATACCATCTTAGTTGGTTATTTATAGTCATAAACAATGTACTATATTTCTCCTAGATTCTCTGGGAAAGCAAAAAATTTGGTTACTTTCTACATGCACTATCATACAACTCCACAATTTTTTGAACAGTTTTTCTTGAGAAGCCTCATATTCAGCCTGTCTACTTCATTTAATCCCCAGATTTCTGTAGTTTTATCAGCTCATCTGAATAGCTACTTATAGCCTATTCTATTTCTTCCAGCCTTTTAGCATTTGACTTTACAGCTTTCTTTAATGTCTCACTTATTTTAAATATCTGAGTGTATTTGATTTATTATCCTCTAAATTACTGGAATCCATCTCCAGTCCTAAAGCTGAAACTTAAACTACTTTTTGCTGAATGGCTTTGCAAGGCTCTTCCCACTCAATGATTTTTCTTTTCCTTTTTAGGTCTATTTTCTCTTACTTCCCCTAAATATCTTCTTTGCCGGTATCCAGACAATATGTTTACTAACTTGTGACTGTATTTTACCCAATTTGACAGATTTTTATTGTTTTTTTAACCAATTTCTCGATTTTCACACTGGGAGAGCTCTAATTAACCTGCTGCTCAGTGTGCAGCTATCTTGGAAGTCCACAGTGATGTTTCTCGAGGTAAGATGTTTTTATGCAGCAGAACGAGTGAAGTCATATCTTTAGCAGCTATACAAAATAATTTTTACTTTCTTAGTACAATGGACTACTGGCACACGTTCAGTAATTAGTTAACCTCTCTAGCAAGGCATGATTTCTATGCATTGTAACTCCACTTCACTCTGCTCATTTCTTACCTTCTCTAAACCAACTTACTAAGTTCTTTAACTTCTGCTTTATTCCCTTAGATCAATTATCTGGGCAACATTTGTTAGCCACTTATCCTTTAGGTCTTCCCAACTTATGTATCAGTGAGCTTCTCATTTTTGAAATATAAAGTCTATTATGTGCGACAGTCTGCTCCACTCAGCTCCTGTGACAGTGACTGATACCATCTCATACTGCTGGAAGTACATGTAAAATGATTCTGTGAAATTGACATTTGAACATTTTCCCCATATGATTCTGTTCATTTTTTTAAAGTTAACTTTAAAGATGTGATAAAATGGGAATTGAGGCTGTGGTCAGCTGGTCTTACAGCTACACAATTTAAGCATTTAATTGTTGGCTGAGTGGAAAAAAAGGGAAGCAGGACACTTTGAACCCAGATAATTTGATCCCCGATGCATTTGTATAAACACTTTCATATTAAAATTTGCATTTATTGTCTATGAGAATATTTATTGGACAGTTTGAACCTGGATGTTTTGACCTCAATTAAATTTAATAAAAGCATTTTACTACTTAACATTTTAAATAGGAATTTTACATAGGAATTTAAATAACACTTTAATATGTAAATGCTAATTTAACATATTAATATCCAATTATAATTAATTTAATGTTAATAAAATCAATCAGGAATTTTACATAGAAAGCTAACATATTTAACATTTTAAACATTAAAATCATAATAAATTAATATTTTATGTAGAACACATTCAAATGTTTAAAAAAAGAAGTTATGTACTGACCATAACGTTCCATCTGAGTAGTTAATTTTTCTGCAATCTGTGGGTATACGGATCCATATCGGATACGAGCAGGAAACTTTTTTTCCAGCATCTGCTCCAAGCTCCGAGCTCCTCCCCTTACCCATAATGCCCTACCATCTCTTATCTTCCCTCAGATAGAGTTTGCTGCAACTCAACCCAATAAACCAATCCTGAAAAGACAGGACATGGTCCAGGGGACGGAGGGAGGGAATGTTGCAGAAAAATGAAGTACAACTACTCAGATGGAATGTTATAGTGAGGACATAACTTCTTTATCTGAAGTAGTTAACTTCATTTTATCTGCAACCTGTGGGACACAGAGTCCCCAGCTACTCCAATCCTGGGAGGCCCTTATGGAAGGATATTCCTGAGCACCGCAGAGCCAAAGGATGCTCTACCCCTCGAAATCAGATCAAATTTGTAATGGGAAATAAAGGTATGTGAATTGGCCCAGGTCGCTGCTGCACAAATATCGTCCAAAGGCACCCTAGACCAAAAGGCAGAAGTCGCCATGGACCTGGTAGAGTGAGCCTTAATACCAGGAGGAGATAAACCTTTTGCTTTGTAGGCATGTGAAATACAAAGAGTGATCCATCTGGCCAAAGAAACTTTAGAAATTGCTTTTCCCATAAATGCTTTGGAAAAGGAAACAAACAATTCGTCAGTCTTGCAGAAAGACTTTGTTCTATGAAGATAAAAACAAAGCTGTCTATGAACATCTAACAAATGGAGTTTGTATTCACCTTTATTTTGGAAGTTAGGAAAGAAAACGGGCAGATTAATGGACTGGTTTATGTTTGCTTCAGATGCCACTTTAGGTAAGAAGGAAGGGTTAGTACGGAGGGAGACCCTATCCTTAAAGAAGACCAAACACGGAGGCACGGCAGACAGAGTTTGAAGCTCAGAAACCTCCTAGCAGATGTAAAGGCAACTAGGAAAGCGGTCTTCCAGGACAAAAATTTCAAGTCCACCGAAGCTGCAGGTTCGAAAGGAGGAGCCACCAATGCCTGTAAAACAAATGTAAGGTCCCAAGGAGGCACTGAATCTTTGACAGGCGGCCATGACAGAAAAGTACCTTTAAGAAAAGCCTTACACAGCCTAAAGGAGGCTAAGGCCATGTTGTCTTCACCAACGTGAAAACTGGAAATGGCTGCCAATTGTACTTTCACTGTGGAGGAACTAGCTCCTAGCTGAAAGATACCAGACAGGAAATCCAACACCACTGGAACAGGGGCTGTAAAGGGATCTATTTTTCTCTGTGAGGCCCAAATGGAAAAACGCTTCCATTTACTGCAATAAAGTTTCCTAGTGGAGTCTTTAAGAGAAGCCACCAGAATTAATTTTACTGGGGATGAAAGACCAGGGGTCTTGGCAATTAACAGAACTGGAGCAACCAGGCTGTCAGCTTGAGGCGGCCCAGATCGGGCAGACGTGCCCCCGATGGATGGGAGATTAGATCCGGGCAGGGATCCAGAACCCATGGGGGAGCTAAGAGATGAGACCAAAGGAATGGGAACCAAACCGGACTAGGCCAGAACGGGACAATGAGGATCACTTTGCGCCATAGTCGGTAAGCTTTCTGAATAAACTTTGGAATGAGTGGCAATGGTGGATAAGCATACAGAAGCCCGGGGGGCCAAGCATGGACTAGAGCATCTCTGGGGACTTCCCCTGGTGAGGAAATCAGAGCGAAGAACTCACTGCACTTCACGTTGGAAGAAGATGTGAAGAGATCACAGCAAGGCTGACCCCATGCAAGGAAAATCTCCTCCGCTACTGACTGTTTCAGAGACCACTCATACAGCATCAGAATGGCCCGACTCAATCTGTCCTCTAAAATGGAGCACCCCGGGATGTGCGTTGCTATGAGAAACCGACCGGTGGAAATCGCCCATTCCCACACTCTCATGGCCTCGCGACATAGGGGATAGATCTGGTTCCCCCCTGCTTGTTGATATACCAGACAACAGACATGTTTTGTCTGACTGAATTGCAATCAATCCGAGAGGGAGGACTGTGTGAAAGGCTTCCAAAGCTAAAAGCACTGCCCTCTTCTCTAGAGCATTTATGTGCAACTTGGTCTCTAACTGGGACCACATGCCTTGGACTGTCCTTCTCAAATAGTATCCCTCCCCCCCCCACCTGAGTTGGGAGGCGTTCGTGGTCACTGTGGCTTGGACTGGAGATTATGCGAAGGGGCATCCTTTTGATATCTCTGGCAAATTTAACCACCAAAGAAGAGATGTCCTGCAGACATGACTGATCTTGATCGGAAATTCCATGGGCAAGTCTAGCAAAGACCATTGAACAACCAGAGTCCATTGAAGAAGCCACATGTGAAGGCGCGCACAAGGGACAATGGATATGGCAGCAGCCATGGAGCCCAGAGCACCGCGCTCGCCTTTGAAGACTTGGAGTTCACTATCTGAGCTATGTGGTACCTGAGGTGTAGGATCCTGTCTGGAGTTAAGAATACCTTCATCTGCAAAGTGTCTAGCCATGCCCCAATGAAGTCTAGTACTTGTACTGGTTGCAAATGGGATTTATGGACATTGACTAATTCCCAGTAGATCTGCCAATCAGATGAAATAATCTTGGGCCAGACACAAGTGGGCGCAGCGAAGAGCCAGTCGTCCAGGTATGGAAACACCTGAATACCCTGAAGCCTCAGGTGAGCCACTACAACTGCCATTACCTTGGTGAACACCCTGGGGGCTGTGGTGAGACCAAAGGGTGGGTCTCTGAACTGAAAATGACTGGCTCCCAGCCGGAAGCACAGAAACCTCCTGGAGCTTCTGTGTATTTTGATGTGGTAGTAAGCATCCTGGAGGTCTAACGAGCACATCCAGTCGCACTCTCTGAGATAAGGTAGAATGGACTGTAGGGTGACCATCCGGAATTTCTGTTTGGCTACCGACAGGTTTAATGTTGACAGGTCTAGAATGGGCCTGAGGTCACCCGTGTTTCTTGGCACCAAAAAGAACCTCGAGTAGACACCTAATCTGGACTGATCGGGGTGGACCTGTTCGATGGCTCGTTTGATAAGCAGCTTTGAAACCTCTAAAGCTGCGGCCTCCCTGTGAGCGGGTGGAACATCCAGGAGGTGTTTTGTAATATTTGGAGGGGCAACAAATGGGATAGAGTAACCTCTGGATATTATCTGTAAAACCCAGCGATCTGTCGTAATGGACTCCCATGCCGCTGGGTGTAAGGACAATCGTCCCCCAACTGCCTCCAGAGTAGGACACTCAGGCAACCCCACAGGGCTGCTGACCGGGTCTATCAGAAGAGTTCCCTAGACCCGGAATTCCGGGGACCCCCTCTACCTCTGGGTGGGCATCAATCCTGTCCCCTCTGCCTCTGGGGGAATAGTTGTTCTGAGAATCCTGGGAAAACTGAGATTTTCGGAACCACATCTTCTGCCCTCTGACTCCTAGAAAAGTACCACTGAGGGTTAGAGAAGCAGACTTCGACGACAAAGTCTTCCCATCCTTTTCACTCTGGACAAGTGTGTCACATACTGTCTTTCCAAAAAGGGAAGAACCGTCATAGTGAGCGCTGATAAACGATGCCTTGAAAGGGTCTGCAAACTGACAACCTGAGCCAGGCATGACGCCTCATGGCTATGCCTGTCCCAGCCACCCTAGCTGCTCCTTCAGTGGCATGGGAAAGGAGTCGCATTGACATGTTTGAGACTGACTTTAGAGTAGACATTTTCTCCGAGAACTACTGTCTGTCCTGCGGCGATAAAGACACTGGGGGTGACTCCGCGAATTCCAAAGCAAGGTCTCGCTGAAGCCGAATCACATGTGCCAAATAATTCAGCGCATGGACAGAAAAGGTCGCTGAGGAGTAGACGTGCTTCCCAAACCTATCCACTGACCTGGACTCCTTGGCTGGAGGATGCACGGATGAACTCTCCTGTGCTAGTTCCTTCTTTGTGGCTGCTACAACCAAAATAGCATCAACTGGGGCTCCTTTTGACCAAGGTTGTCTGTCAGAAGGGGGAGATAAAACCTTGTCAGGGCATTTGGGGATGGGTTCTATGGTGTCAGGCTCCTTCCATTCCCTCGTAGTGATGAGGTCCACCAAGGGGTCCGCTGGTGTGGATACCCAGGAAGTAGATGGGCCCGTGCCAAAGGCCTCCAGAACACTGACTCATCCCCAGAAGGTTTTGGGGCTGACCAACCTCCCCTCCGGCGGAGGATCTCCATAATTTCTCCTAAGGAGACGTCTTTGGGAGGTGACCTGGGGGAACCTTCTCCTTCATCTAAGTCAGTGTCCGTAGTGAGGGACTCGGGGGAGTCCAAATGCCTCCTTTTGCACTTGCGCTTATGGTGACTCTCTTCAATGGGACTTTCAGAAGGGGATTCGTGAGCTGCAGGGGTTTCCTCAGGGAAATTAACCTGGGGATCCTCTGGCACGGGCTTGTCCCTGAGACAGGATAAAGGGAGTTGTTGCCAAATACAGGGGGGCCTGTGTGGTATCCGAGGGGATGGGCTGGGGTCTCGATCCCTGGGAGAGAACCCTCTCCACCACTTTGAAGGCCAAGGGAGAAGCCCTCTCTCCGAATCTGAAGCGGGGACCAGAGCTGAAGCCAGGGTAGCCTGAGGTCCGAGGGAACGGATCAGATTCGAAAAGGTCGGAGCCGAAGAATCCATTCCCCCGGGTCTGACTCCCTGTCTGCGTCTCCGAGAGTCACTTAGATCCGAGTAACTCAATGCAACAGCCGGAGTCGAGGTTGGAGGAACCATCAGTGCCGAGCTACCAGCTCCAAAAAACCTCGGATCCAAGAGCCCTAAAGCCGAAGCACAGATCAGGGAATGAGAGATGGGGCAGAAAAGAGGCATGGAGGTCCCCCCTCCAAAGGGAGAGGGGCCTGGCAAGACTCCCATCTGAATTTGGTTCTGAATAAATCTCCGCATCATCCTGTCCATGTCCAATAGGCTCCGAGTCGACCTCGAAGAGGCCACCAACTCGGATTTGGCTGGTCTGCGCAATGTAAAGGAAGGCCTCGGGTCTGAATGTTCTGATAGCTCTGGTGGAAAAGAGGATACCAAAGCCATGGAGAAACAGGCCTCATGGTCTTAGTAGGGGGACTGAGAAAGAGCTCCCTGTCTGGGGATCTCTTACGATGTCTGTCCTCCCTTTCCTCTCTGCGCCTTTCTTTATCTTTTTCTTTGTCAGCCACGCTGACTGAAGATTTGTCTTTAGAAGACCCATCACCAGAAGAAAAGGGAGGTGGAGTCCCTGTCTGGATGGGAGGTGGAACACTAGAGACCGAGGCCGAGGCAGATTCCAGCATGGCAGCAGGGAGAAGGCCTTAGGCAACTAGCTTGGTCTTCAGATCCCTAAGGGCCCTCGGGTTAAAACCAGAACAGATAGCACATTGAGTGGACAAATGTGCTACTCCCAAGCAAATTACACACAAGATTGTGACCATCAGCCGAGGAGAGCTTATCGCCACACACTGTACATTTTTTGAAGACAGGCTTCCGCTGATCAGCCACAGTCCTGCACCCAAAGGTACACACACTACCTATCCAAAAAAACACACACAAATACAGGTAGGGGAAGGGCAGGCCTAACTACTACTACTCTATAAAACTATTTTTTTTTTTTTTAAAACACCGATGACCAAGCGAGACACTACACAAGGGGAGGAAGGGAAAAAATTCACTCAAGCACACCTAGATACCAGAAAAAATACCACTTACTATCCCTGAGCTCAGAGCAAAGGAGACCACAATGCACACTACTGGCGCGGCAAATGAGATCCGAGGGAAGATAGGAGATGGTAGGGCATTATGGGTAAGGGGAGGAGCTCGGAGCAGATGCTAGAAAAAAAGTTGCCGGCGCGGATCCGATATGGATCTGTATACCCACAGGTTGCAGATGAAATTAAGTTAACTACTTCAGATCAGTTATTTATATATGTTAAAGGTAGGTCATTAAAAAATGGTAACCAGTAATGTGAATAATATTTTGTACTGTCTAATGACAGGTTATTTTCTGCACAATTAATTATGGATTGTCATACATTTTTGCTATTCTTGCTGAGTGTTACAAACTACTATAAAGCCTTGTTAACTTGGATGCAACAGTAGTGTCAAACTGTTACAGATCTAGACATGGAATGTGTTAATGCAGGAGTCAAAATGTCCTGTACCCAAAAGAGAGATCAAAAGCTATTTTTAATCAAGACCATAAGCAACAGTTCTGTCTCCAATAAGCAGCCACATTTCTCTGCAACATGTTCTGAAGTCATAAAAAAATAACAAAATGCAATAAAGCAAACAAATATATGATTGAAGACTACTGACCTACAAAAATCAATTTTACTGAACTCTAGTGCCTCGGCATAAGAATTCAAAGTCTTGAAAAGATTTTCAATGAGATGGTCATACTCCAGAACCTAGTTGCCCCTATTTCAACCTACAGCTTAGTGCTTCTGGCAGACACCATTCACTTACATATGGGGCACTGGTAGTATTTGTATGTAAAAAATGGTGGAGGTGTAGGGGGCTTGCAACTTACAAACTTTCCTTTTGTACTCTAACATCTCTGTCCTAGTTAGATCAATTAAACAGACCCGTTTACTAGCTTATTAAAATAATTATATTATTGTCCTTGACTGCTTTCTCTATGGCAAGCATGCTTATATGAAGTTGAGCATTTTAAGTTGGTAAACTTGTGATAACAGGGACTCAAAGTTGTCATCTTAGAACAGACAAAACAGGATTGCAAGACAGCCATTAGCAGTCTGGTTTCCACTTAGATTACAATATCATAGTTTAGATGACCTGGAATGTTACTCTACAATGAAATCCTCCAAGTATAAAGGATTACTGAAGCAAGTGCCTACGTTTTGCAGACCTCCCCACCCTCTCTCAGGATCTTGCAAATGAATTTAAGATTGCCATCAAGTAATCTGGGTTAATTTCATGAAGGGATTAAAATCTTATTTGGAAACACGAATTTAGTGATAGATGGATGTTATGTATAGGATGGAAGAAGGTGTGTGGTATCAATGTCGACGAAATGTTTTTGCTGTCCCCGTAAAACTATGCTTTGTTAGGTATTCAGAGAGGACTGGGCATATTTTTGTACATACATATGTGCATATGTACTTGTGTATGAATTAATTAATTAACTAAGTTTGTTATCCATGGTAGCAGACTGATCAAATGGACTCATTTTATCACCAGTCCAGGACTTGGCACTGCATACAAAGGCAAAACAAAGGCTAATATACAGAGAGGAGGTCTAGATTAAAGACAGATATGTACTTTGCAAAGTACAAGTTGTATGACAACTGAAATAGACTTTCACGGGTAGATGTTAAACAAAGCTGTCTGTTACTAGTAAGCAACATAACAACTGTGATGTTACTTAAGTATTACTGGATTAATTACACTTTATTAAGAGCACACATGTAATTAGTAATATTTACATTGCGCTAATAAAATTGATCTTAAATTTGTGTCACACAGTTATATACATTATTCACATGATTTGGAACGTCATTCAATGTTAGCAGAATTTCTCTGTTGGAAACAGCAGAGTAAAAATACTGTTGTATGTGCAACTTTTTAGGTTGCAACAGACTGTTAAAGCAGCAGCTGGTTCTTTTATTAAGGTGCTGTCATGGCCTAATAATGAAATTCTGGTCTGAAGGACAATTTCTGATGCTGGGGAGAGCCTTGTCAGATTAGGGCATAGGACTGAGAAGCAATGGTCAACAGATACAAATTATTTTGGTGCTCTTTTGAGTACTCTTGTATTGTTAGTTTAGGAGCACAGTTGATAGGAGTAGTCTTTACAGACAACTTGGAGGGGAAGGTTAGGGATGTACTGCTAACTCCATGTTTTGTGGATAAGGTAAGAAAGGAGGAGGTCTGCGTGGTCATGAAGAAGTAGCTTCTTTGTGCTCTTTAAAGAAATGAAGTGGTTCTAGGGGTGGAAAGGGATGCAAGTAACAGACCCTAATGCATACCATTTGTAAATCTAAGATTTTTTTCTGTGACACAGGCAACAAGGGAAAATACATATTCAATTTTAGGTTGGTATATTTTCCATACTGTAGCACCATCCCTAAGGGAAAGAAGGGTGAAATTTTGTGACAGTCATACAGAAGCTTGTATATTTTCAATATGAACTCCAATAGTTAGCAGGTCAAAGGTTAAGTCCAGCTATTTGAAACATTCCAATACTCAGTATTTTGGTTGCATATAAAGGTTCTGTCAGATAGGTATCTTGGAAATTAATTTACGAAACGCGACCCAAAGTTGGTTGGAGGCAAGCAGTTTATTAGGAGGCTATGATTAACACAGTTAAATGCTTTGGTAAGGTCACTAAGCAATACCTTTGTCAGATAGCCCATGATGGAATTTGGGGGTATGAAATCCTTAAGGACAAGGAACGGAGCCCAGGTGCATTCTTCCTTTTAGGAGTCCATGACTGTGTATCTTCAGAATGTTGTACTGGTAAAGCCAAGTAGTGGTTTCGGAGTACACTAACTTTGCAGGCATCTTCCATAATTAAGATAGTATCAGTTTTGTTAAATGACTTGCAACACTTGGGAACTGGTATTATAATGGCCTCTTTACACTATTTTGGAAATGTGTGCTGGGTAACTGAGAAGTTAAAGAGATGGTGGATTTGATGATGGACGTCAATGTCATGCCTTTGCTCCCTTTGCAGGTCCACAACTGGAAAGGGATCTGACTAATTCTGTTTCCCTGAGCAGGATTTTCTTGAGATAAAATAGATGGACGTAGGGCTCATATAGGGAATAATGAGAAGGTCTACCTGTGATTTTGGCAATAAGAGGAGAATAAGAGGAGAAATTTTGAGCAAAATCATAAGAAAAGAAATCTGATGAAGTATTTTTGCTTATGTGCTCCCTTGCTAGCTTACTGAATTCTTGCCATAACTTTGCAGTTGTTAAAGTTAGTGGATTGTCTTTTGCACATGTAGTATTTTTATGTTTTATGGACGTCTTGTACTGATTTCACTAGATTTATGTATGTGGCATGGCTGAAAAGGGACCACTGCCACCGGGATCACGAAGAATCTCCTTGAAAAGGGAGTGCAGTTCATCTGTCATCCATGGTAGATTACTTATATTCCAGAAGTAAAGTACTGTTGAGATGATATGTTCAGGGAGCTTCAGCAGAGTTGTAATTAGAAGAGTAGTTGTTACTTGTGCTCACAAAGTTTGGAATAATGGTGCTGATCTATGGAGTATAAGCCATTCTGTAACATACAGGTATTATTTTTCAAGAAAGGGATTCTGCAACGATCACTAATAACT